>NC_135740.1:24773449-25073449 GCF_041903045.1 Epinephelus lanceolatus | reverse complement strand
GTCGGCTTGTGTCTTTGGTCGTGTCCGTTCCATGTAGACAGTTAGCTTGGGGGCTAGCTAAGACGGGCTAGCACTGTCTACGCTCCGTTGGCTCCCTTGTTTACAGGTTAGCTTATGCTAATGTTAGCTAACATGTTGCACTACAACGCTGGCTGTTTATAACTTGTTTTATTATCGCAAGCTAGAAGTTTATTATGTTCTTATACGATGCTAGTTGGCTCTCGGGCTTTCGCAGTGCTTGTCACCATCACTGTCAGTAGCGTTAGCTCAAGATAAAGTCTTGACACCGGAGTCTTATTGACATATCGAAAAACGTAGCACAGCAGGCAACGTCATTTAATCACAAGGAGACCGCGCTATTAAAGCAATTTGCTGCGATATATGTCTCTTATAAATGGCGTAGCTGCTTAGCATGGCAGCATCTCATGGCAGTTAATAGATGTCAGGGCAGAGGAGTGTACAGTGGTAACCACATCGTCCCTCAGCTGTCTCTGGAGGCCAACTACAGTATAAAACAGCGGTGTCAATCAATCCTTGACGTTAAAACATCATCACTGAAACAAAGGACAATGGAGTCTGTGAGGAGTGCTTTCCACGCTCAGCTGGCCACCGTCATGGACTCTCTGCTGGCAGCTGCTGTGTGCGAGATCGCCAAGATCTTCGAGAGCAGCCTGTGTGAGCAGCAGGCGGAGCTAGCGCAGAAAACAGAGGAGATCTCCATCCTCCGTGGCAAGCTGGAGAAAGTGGAGAGGAGGCAGAAGGCGAAGGGTGGAGGAGGCGAGGATGGGGAGATGTCATCAGGGGACAGAGAGGGAGGCTTGAGGCAGCAGACCCTGACAGGATCAGGTAATACAGCCCACTTGGTATTACAACAACTCACTTTGGTCAGGAAAAAAAAGTAAAAGTGGACATGCACTATGTTCAGTCTGGCATAATATTGTATCCACATCTGCTTATCCCTCGCATGATTGCCTGGGGATCACCCCCATTTTGTATTAAGAGTCTTAGCCATCACTTTTACCACTGAACCTGCACCAGAGGCATCACTGATCACCTACACTTCTCTTGCACAGGCCTGAATATGGGAAAGGATGTGTCTTCTCATTCAGACCCAGTAGAAGGACTCAGCCAGAGCGTCGGCGGGCTGAAAGAAGAGGTCACAGGCCAGGATGGAGCATCAGTAAAACACGAGGTCAGACCTTGTCCTCTCTGATTCAAAAGTTGACTGTCCAAAAAAAGAACTGAAGTAATGAAGCTTTTATGATTTCTAAACAGCCAGCAAAAAATGACATTTGGCTTTTCTGCATTTCAAAGACCTGTTTACTTGTTCTCCACAGCGTGCTGGATCACGACCTACCCTGGGGTCAGTCGCTGTCCAAGTCCCTGAGGGAAGTGTTGCTGCTGCGGACCAGAGGCAGATAGATACTCTGTCTGCCACACAAGCCAAGGCCAAATGTAAGTAGTCACTATATTCTTCTCCCACTATGTAGCCTTTCTGATGCCAGAGCAAAATGAACTTGAATTCGTTTGAGTGTTAGTATATTTTATTTAAGGTGGTTACAAGTGCATCAATTGTCTTTTTCCCCCTTAAATTCTCCACAGTGTCTCATTGGGATCAGGGCAGTCGCAGTGCAGACCACAGATCCCTCCAGGATCAAGCCCCCACCCCTTTTCTCTCCATCTCTCAGAGCGGACGTTGCTCCCCCAGGCCTGACCCAAGCCTAGCTCAACCAGGTGAGTGGTTACCGGGGCTGGATGCTACCCGAGGTGGGGTGTCCGGTCTGGAGAACCTACAGGCAGATGGCACCAGCTGCTCTGGTCCAGCCAGCAGCAGCACTGGCACAGACGCGCCTTGCTTCCGACCGGGTTTTGGCTCTGATGAGACCAGCAATGAAGATGATGATAGCTCTTTCCCTTTCCTGGACCAGGAGCCTGAGAACCACAACTCCAATCAGAACTCGGTGCAGGGCCAAGGCGTGGGTCAGAGGGCATCTCGGCAGGTTCAGCCCCAAGCCTCCTCTGGTGAATCACCATGGAGACCCAGAGACGACAGGAGTGGGAGAGGCCCTATCAATCACACACGGCGGGTCGCAACTTTTGGCAACAGAGACCCTCTCCGACCGCAGTCCAATTCACAGTCGCTCACGCTAAGACACACAAACACTCTCAGCCACCCCCCAGCTTCTGGCGGAGGGAATGGACGACCTTACACCTGCCCATATTGCACCAAGTGTTTTACCTACCCCTCCCACCAGCGCAGACACCTTTTACGCCACACAGGAGTCAGACTGCATCCCTGTCAGTTCTGTGACAAGAGCTTCCTCACTCCTTCTGAGCTTACTGTGCACACTCGCACACACACAGGGGAACGGCCTTTTGGCTGCGCTCAGTGTGGAAAACGTTTTGCCCGCAGCGGGAACTTGAGAGCCCACCAGCGGGACGTTCACATGGGGAAGAGGCCCTTTGCTTGCACAGAATGTGGGAAGAGATTTGCTCACAGGGGGAACCTGAGGGTGCACAATCACAGAGTTCACCAAGGTGATCCCTACTACATGGATGATCAGCAGGAGCCGGACATAGGCCCTAATCCCATTTGAAAAGATTTTAAAAAATAATGGCTCTGCACTTTAATTTTGTTCGCAAAATAAACTTTAGGAACTTCGGGATAGCCTGTTGTGTCCCACCTAAACTTATTACCGAACAGTTAAAACAGTTTCAAAGTATTTAAGGTTTTTGTTTTGTTTGTTTTTTCACATTTGATGTGGGTTAACCATAAGATTGATCACCATCACATTTTATCATATGTAATTAATGATGTACATTGTCAAAGTACATTTTGTGTGTCTTAATTTTATTTTTAATTATGATTCAGTGTCAGAATTATGGGTCGCACTAAAAGGGAGAGCTTTGTATTAAACTATTGTGAATGACTGAATAAAAAATATTGGCTATTGTTAAGAAAGCAACTTTTCTCCAGAATGACACTATCTTCAGAGATCTGAGCATCTCTTCATTATTTGAAGCGAAAGAACTACAAAATAATGTTTTTTATAAAGCCAGTAAAGGAAGTTTAGTCTGTATTAGATGTAGACATGTGGCATGCGGAGGTAGGATAGCACGTCTCTTCCTCAAAAGTGCTTATGTACTGCCTATCTCTTCAAACTTTGATTTTGACTGTTGTAAAATGGAAACGTGTTATCGCAACAAGTACATAACTGTGTTGTTAAAGAAGACTTGTGCTTTAATTTTCCATCCTGTTTTTGCAAAGTGGAATTAAATTATATCCTCAAGTATAAAGTATTTGTTCTCCTCAGCCTCAAGCATTTATGCATTGTTCAGTACAGTCTGATATTGTTGCACCACTCTTTGCCGGACACCAGGGGGCAGTGTCCACATGCAAAAGATTCATAGGACTAGCTTTGGACATCATCATCACATAGATTTTTGATAAAAGTGTTGCTGTCAGCATGTTTAACTATGTGCCCTATATTTGCAGATCTTTTTCCCTGATGTATGCACTTGTGTCATCATGTCATCTCTCTCATGGTCATGCAAGCATGTGCTTAAAAGGCAAAATCAAAACGTGAGTATTGGAGTCCTTTGGTTTCATTGTGTTAACCTGCACAAAACCGAATTTCTTTTCCACAGTTTGGCTTGTACATAAGGATGTGTAAAAGCATGAGCAGTATAGCAAACACCCTTTAACAGCCACAAGACATTTTAAGCTCAGTTCAATTGTTTTATTTCATAAAATAAGACTTACATGCTCTCATTTATGTGGAGTCGTCAGTTCCTGCAATGGTTCCTTCTCTCCAAATCGGCCCTTAAAACATTTCTTCCCAATATGATTTTACTTTGAAGGCATACTATGGAAGAGTTGTTGCTTACTGTTTGCAAACATCTAGTATATTTGCGCTTTTTGGCAGCTTCTTGAATGTGTGCTGCTTACAGTCTTGCACCTGGGCTCTACTTTATTTATAAAGTCCTGACCTCACCTACAAGGTGTGTCCAAGAATGTCCATGTACAGATAGAGGGAAGGGGTTCGGCAGATAAATATACCACCACACACCTGTACTGGGTCATAAGTGATGCTGATGATTCAGGGGGATTGCTTCTGTATGAGTCTGCACATTGTTTTTTAGAAAAATCCTGCAAGTAATGGGAGACAGAATCCACTGTCTTTGCTGTAAGTGAAAAAATTACAAAGTTCAGCTGAGGCTTTTGTGAAGCTTCAACAGCCCGTGTTTAATAATGTGGGTATCCACCAGACTAGAATGGCTCTAGCATTAAATTTCATCTCAGTGTCACTGTCCCTTCACTGCAGCTCAGCAAGGAAACACAACACAAAGACAGATTTTTGTACTAATCAGAATGTAACTGGAAAATACCCACTCACTTTGATTGACTGCTGAAGCCTCATGTAAGCTTCAGCTGTATTTCTACACAGAAGGAAGGCTGTGTGTTTTTTTTTTTTCCAGTGCCCACTCACTCACACAAAGGCCTACATAAAAACGCAGCGAGCACGTGGGATGTGTGGAGGTTGATGAGACATTTGTCCCTGTCTCTCACTCACTCTCCCTTTCACACACGCTCTCGACTGCTGAGCGAGGCTTGGCCGAGCTGTATTCCCCAGGCTGCTGAGTCCTTGCTTTGCTCATTGAAAGATTGCATTCAGTGACCCCCCCCCCTTCAGTGACCTCTCCTCCCCCAAAGGTCACCTGTGTCTGTCTGTCCCTCTGGGTTTTACACACACAGTTATAAAAATTAAACAGTTTTAGGAGTGTGCATCCAAAGGCCAGCCCTACATTGGCTTTAGAGATGGGTACGTGTGTTGCTTGTAGAGTTTTATATTTATGCATTTATGGGTCAGATCAGGGCAGTGTGTGTGTGTGTGTGTGTGTGTGTGTGAGTGAACTACTGTTAATGTGAGAAGATTGAATCCCCACTGAGTAAAGCTGCAGGCTCTTAGACCATTTAAGTGAACATGTTGTGTAAGTACAGTATTTATGTGCAGATGAAAGCATTGGGTCAAATAAAAACCCAAATCTATATGCAGATTCATAGGCAGAGGTCACATGGACTTTGCAGTGTTTTCTGTTTGTATATTTGGTTATGTGTAATCTCCTTTCTGCTCTAAGCAGCTTTTCCCTGGGGGGGAGAGGCAACAAATGAACAGTTGACCAGGCTGAGAGCACTACACACTATGGGTGCTTTGATTTTGTGTGATAAAAGGTACATTGTGTATAGATATTTTACAAATACACCCACTCAAAACAATATTTTTGGTAATATACCCATGTTTTACAGTCTAGCCTGGGGTAAAAAGAGATGACTCAGGTCTGTTTGTTCCACAGTGATTTGATTTGGTATAAATCCAACCTCTCTGTTTGTTTCACAGTCGGCATGTAATAATAACTATATCCCTGTCAGGTAACCGTGTCCTTGGCAGTGTTTATTGCCACACCACAGTGTTATCGCTCTGTTCTGCAGCAGGGATCAGGCTATAATGTGCTCTTTACCTTTTATGTCTCCGTGTTTCAGTTGATTTTTCTTGCCCCCGAGGCTGCTGCTTTAATTTGCCGGAAAAGAAAAACACACTTTCAACCTCCTGCCATCTCCTTGCCCTCGGCCCAAAGAGTCATTCCATCACCATCCCATAATCCTCCAGGAGCAAAATTACTCCCCTGACACCTTACTGCACCCTCCTCCCCAAACATGTCACGTAGATGTTTAAAAAAAAAAGTGAGAGAGGGAGAGGAAATATTTACCCCTGCTCAGCTGGAGATGTATGTGAGGAATCAATCAGATTATACTTAGGGATATTGTGTGTGTTTTTGTGCCCCTCTCTGTCTTCATGTCCATTTTCCAGCATACTTTGTGTTTTCATGCATGTTATGGTTGTATTTGTGTGCACACTTAACTGCTTCTTTCTGTGTGCATGTGTGTGTGTGTGTGTGTGTGTCAGAGCTATAAGGGGTTTAGCATCGCCCCAAGGCTGCTCATAATCTACCCAGTCCCACCACCACTCCCCAGGGGTTGCGGCTACATACGGGTTGCCATTACTGTAGTGAAACCCCCCTTTAGGGATTACAGTGCTGTCTCCCGCTTAAGGCACTGCGTTGATCCATCGTCTGCTGACTGTATTTAAGCACTCGCTTAATGTGCTAATAGTGTTAGACTGGGGAGACGCCGCTGAGCCTTTAACTTTCATCTTCTGAAGCTCTTTGTCTGTTGGAAATGCTGATTTCATGGCCGCCGGCTTAAGTCCATTGGTGATCAGTCACAATCACGAAATATTAAATAAGGTTCTGGATGTAGATGTGATGTGATGAAGACGGATTTTTGTCAAAGGTGCTGATGGGATTGTGAAACAGTTGGAAAATGTTGGATGAACGTGCAGCCCAGTCGCCATGATAAAATGGTGGCATTGTACGTGACTGCATGGTTATGTTACATTTGTAAGTTTCATATGTATCACATCAACATTTCTAAAGTGGCATAGCTCAGATTACATGTATATAAGCTTAGTTTCTCATTAGGAAGAGGAGGGAATGATGAACGGTGTGACACCTAGGCAAGCAGCAGACCATTGTTCGAGACCAACAAACACAGCCAGGTATGTTTTTTACGAGCGGTCAGGACATTCCAAGCCAACTTAACTGGGTATTTTAGGCCAAAACATGATGTTTTCCCAACCCTCACCACATGGTTTTTGTGCCTAAATTTAGCCTGAAGTTAAAGAATTTATGCTTACTGTATATAAACATGCTCACCAGTGAAAGAGAGAGTAAAAGGCAACTCCAGACTTATTCTGATTTGGTGTTTCGCCTCGATATTTGTGAGGGTTTTTTTTGTGGATGCTGTCTCGTGGACACTTGCTGCTTATGGTCTGGCACTTGGTTGCTACCCTTTTTAAAAAAAAAAAAACAACTTCACTTGAGTGCTGTTGGGGGGAGACACACTGATAAACATCAGACCTACAGAAAATAAGAATAGATAGGCAGAGTCTCTGCAGATAAATACACCACCACACACTTCCAGTGGATCATGAGTGATGATTGAGAGGGGTTACTTCTGTATCGGGCGGGATCCTGCATAGTATACCTTTATCCACACAGCATTGTCACAACATAAGATTTAAAACTGAAACGTAAAGAAATGTAAAGTTTCAATATATCAGCTGCAGACAAAACACACACATATATCCATGGTGTAAAGAAATGTACAATGCCAATATTTACTGAGGAAAGTGAGCTGGAATGTGATGCATACAGTTGGGTGCAGGGACAGCTTTCTACTCAGGCAGTGTGCATTTTTCATCTGTGTGTGTGTGTGTGTGCTAGGCACTGAGGAAGAGTCACTGGGCCATGGTCACCGGGTTGAATATCCTCCAGGCAGTGGGGTTGGCTGTTTCTCTTCACATTTTGGGGGTCACAGAGCATGATGGAGGGGTGGAGTGGGAGTACATTATCTTCCTCCTTCAGAGTTCCTGGGTTTTCCAAGTGTGTGTGTGTGTATGTGTGTGTGTGTGTCTGCACGAATGAGTGTGTGTTCTCCATAGGCTGCTCTTGGGTTGCTAAGCAACCCTGTGTC
Source organism: Epinephelus lanceolatus (assembly GCF_041903045.1). Lineage (NCBI taxonomy): Eukaryota > Metazoa > Chordata > Actinopteri > Perciformes > Serranidae > Epinephelus > Epinephelus lanceolatus. Next base: position 25,065,855 of record NC_135740.1, on the reverse strand, counting down.
TGCACGCTGGAGTGGGGGTGGGAAGGGAGAGAAGCACCAGGTCAACAGAGACAGACACTCACAAGCATTGCTGCGTCTGATTGGACACATCGGTGCTCCTGATGAATGATGCTCATCATTACCATGTTGACCAGCTGTAGGCCTGGATTGTGTTGGCGTCTCAACGTCCACTCCCTCCCTCTACAGAAGTCCATTGATTTGTATCAGAAGCTGTGCCTGAGATTCTACTTTTTATCCGCTCAGAACGAGACAGGGGATTTTGGGACTGTCCAGTGTTATATTTATTTTGGTTGGTCCAAGAATTACACTTCATTTCCTTATTACTTGCCTGCCTCAGCTGTGATGATGGGAAACAGTACCAGCCAAAAAATCAGATTCTCAAAGACTGGATGACACCTTGTTTCTGTGAATGGTCACAAGACTGATTTCTGTCATACATTTGGAGGACTTTATTTTAAAAACTTGGCGATCTACACAGGGCAATCCTGGGTACCTCTTGTGTATTATCCTGAGACAAAATGAATGTGGGTAAACTTGCCTGGGATCACCTTTTTTTGTTTATGACTATTATTAAAGGTAATAGTTAAACTTATTAGTCATAGTTGCCCCTGTGCACACATGAGTGTTTTATTTCTTATGTTCTAGGGAAACAGTTATGAGAAATCCTCTGCACATCTTTCTGTTTATGTGTTGGGTCAGAGCTAACTGATCTGTGAACTCAACATGAGTCATCAGTGATTCAAGAGATCAGCTGCAAATCTCCACTTTTCCCACATAATTTTTAGTCCTTTTTGTTATTATATCCCCTGTTTTCTCAGTATCTCCTCACATTTTCACCAGAAAATCAACACCCTAGCAATCTTGACAGTCCATCATGTCCTCAACTAAGACTGTTGTGTCTTAAAACATAACACAGTCTGTATAAACTTGGATATTGTAACACCAAATGCCCCACTATCTCCACTGAGGACACAATACAGCTCAGATCCACCCCAGCCGGGGCAACGGGTCCAACTGACGTTGGGGACGGTGGGTGGTCAAGCTCCACTGTCAACAGTGTCAGAAATTAGCAAGGGCCTTCCAGGATTGCATCTAAGGAATTTATAGTAATTTGGCTTTTTTAACAGTAAAAGTAACTGTAATGTGGTGAAACCTTAGTACTGCTATCAGTAGATTAATGGTTAAATCATCACATTTAAACTGGTTGAATTATAGGAAATCTGAGTGATATTTTGCAACCATAACTTTATGTAACCCATTATTTATTTCATTTATAGTGGTTTTTACTGAAGAGTGAAGACACTATCTTAGTTGGTTTTGCTTTTCATGTGCTTATTGTTAGAACATAATTACAATTTTTTGATGGCCCCCAAACATTTTGAAAATGCCCCCATTTTTTAGACCGTGGGGGCCAAAATTGCCCCCAAAATATTTTGTTAATTTCATACCCTGACTGTCACCAAGGTAACTGGACCAGTCCCAAGGCCAAGCCTTTACAGCTGAATGGCACGGTCGCTACTGGAGACAGACTGCAGGCTGCTGTCACATAGACTCAGGGTCAGGCATGGAAGGTTAACAAGGACAAGCTGGAGTGGATTTATTATACCTGGAAAAACCTGCCACATGCAGGGTTGATTGTGATAACTGTATTAAAGTGATTACTATCATGATGATGATGAGGATTTTACACTGTGAGAGTGAGGACAGTTGGGGAGTCTGGCTCATTATGTTTGTGTGAGCTCGTCTATAACTAGCTTTTTTTCTACCACAAAAACTGGATTTTAGGACATTGAAATATGAATGGATTTTTAAACTTGTTACAATCTCTGAACATCTGTTGATCACTTGAAAGAATGCTTCACCCACAAAAAAACATTTCTATATCAGTTAGTCATGTTGTGTTACTTTGTATTTGTGAAGAAAACTTTCTCACATGTGTTCATATAAAACAGTGAACATATTGATTCACTTATTGATTGGGGATCACGTTTAACAACGGCAAAACTATAGCCAATGAAAGCATCTGTTTACAAACTAACACATCTCCTTCAGTATAATTCAAGTGTCATTTTTCCAGCTGTATGCCAAGTACTTACCTTTTTAAACTGAACTAATACTGAACTTACCTATGTTCTCTTCAAAACCAGACTCCAAGTTTGTTTTTTTCAGTGAAAATGCATGTGTTTGGGAAATACTGAGCATAGGACTGGATAAAATAGACTTGAACTCTCTCTAGGAGAATTTTCATAGTTTGGCTAAAAATATATATGGGCAGCAAAGGGTTGTTTCACCCAAAACAAACCAGAATGAATTATCTGTCTCTGAGATTTCTGATGCTATGCCACTGAAATACAATGGAGTGAATTTTTGCTTGTAAAGAAAACATCGGTATTAATTTATTGTTTTGTTTTTTTTATTTCAAACTGAAAATGAATATACTTTTGGTTTGTACTCACTTTCTTCATGAATCCCCTTTTCCCCAGCAGCAGTAGCAGGTAGGTGTTTGCAGTAAACAAGTTTTTGACCTTGTACACTAGGTTACCTGCCAGCAGCAATTACAGAGAGACATACCTAACAGCTCACCAGCTGTTAGGTATGTCTCGTTTTTGCTTTTTGTTTTTATAGATAATTTTATGGCATTTTGCCTTTAGTTGACAGAACAGTTTAAGCATGAAGAGGGAGAGATAGAAAGGGGATGACATACAGCAACGGGCCGCGTGCTGGAATCGAACTCGCAGCCGCTGTGGCAGGGACCTAGCCTTTGTATGTTACATAGGACGCCACCCGGTGAGCAACTGGACACCCTAGCTGGTAATAAATTGAACTTTTAGCGAGCTACAGCAGATATTTGTCTTCTCATATGTTGGTGGAGGACAAGCCAGAGTTAAATGGTCGGTCAATATTGAACTTCACATAATTCGGCTAGAAGCACTGTGATAAGATAACCTTACCTCAGTTACCTTGGCAACTGTTAGCTAGCACGTTACACATATCGTTAGCAATGCTAACATGTGTCAAGGCTGGTTTGGAGCATGTTTGAGAGTATTTCTACCCTAAAATTGCTTAATGTAGGTTTACGTCTACCTATTAGTTGTTTGTATCGTTCATGTATTACAAACTGTCGCGTTATATCGATGAGTTTAAGTTTTCTGTCCTACCTCTAGCTAGCTTAAATGCTAATCAGTGATGTCACAGCAGGTGTTTTCCATCAACCGTCACAGGACATAAAAGATGGCGGTTCGTACAATTAAACCTGAAGAAACCTAAACACTTTAGATTTATTGATTATTTTATTTCCACCGCAATCAATTCATAATTACCAAGAGATAGAGTAAATAATGTAGTAGGCTCTGGACCTTATAATTTTAATGATTGTAACATTATATTGGGGATTTGTGTGTGGATTTTATGCTGGGTTATGTTCCTGTGTAACGTTACTTAATTATTTACTATTTGTGTAAATGGTGTAAGTGAAAACCCAAAATTTTAGGTGTATAATTTAAGATATTTTTGTTATTGATAAATCTGTACTTTTTCTTCAGTATCTTCAATCTTTTTTGTCTTAACAACTGTACAAAATGCAAACACTGCATACTGACATCAATATAAGATGGTGTAACAGAAAAGCAGAAAATCTTGTTTGAGAAGGTGGAACCAGCTAATAATCATAATAATAATAAACTTTATTTATATAGTACCTTTCATAAAACAAATGCTGCACAATGCGCTTTACAATAAGGGCAGTATAAGCACTGAGTGTTTCACATGAAAGCATTGACAGAATGAACACAAAACAGATTCATACAATCATAGAATTGTAAATCTATAAATCATAAAGTCAAGTAAGATTTTAAAAGAGTTGCAGCAGTGTGAGGCATAAAAAGAAAGTAAAAGCGTAAAAGAAAGTGTCAGACCTGTATCAGGACAATCAGAGCTAGTTAAAGTGAACAGACATGTTTGTAGTTTTCTTCTAAAAATATTAAGTGAACTGGCTGCTTTGATATCTATAGGTAGTGTGTCCCATATGTTTGGGGTGTAATTGACAAAGGCTGCTTCTTCTGGCTGTCGCTGAGAACCTCTATTAAGCCAGGAGCAGATGATTGCAGTGTTCTTGGAGGAAAATAGTTAACAAGGGAGTTAGCAATGTAGCTTGGTCCCTGTCCATTTAGGGCTTTGTATACCAGGAGGAGGACCTTATTCACGTCTAAATGTAACAGGAAAATGATGTTTTCATTACCTTGTTAATGTGGGTAATGTGGGACTTAATATTTGGCATCTGTGCCTTATATAGTACATAAATGCTTAATCGATTAACAGAATGATTGCTTATTAATTTGTTCTTGTGACGACGAACCTCTTCACTAACATAAATCTCAATTCATAATTGAATGAACAGCAAATTAAACAGAGGAAATTGCAAAAGAAACAACTTTAGATTTAATTTACTTTATGCAGCGCTTTAATGATGATTGCACATATGCAATATCCAAATGTGCCTTTGTAGCTTAGGCCCATCTAGATAGATGATAAAGCATGTCAAAGAGTACTGAAAACATTAGCATTATCTCTCACATCTCCCTCCTCGCTTTGGATTTGGCAAACGGGTCCCATCCTGATCTTACACTGATGGGACCTTCAGTAAGAGCTAAACACCAAACCTTATGGGTTTATAGATTTAACCAGAGGGGGATTTTGGTGGCATATGGTCGGGGTGAATAGGTAATGACTTGCAGGTAGAACATTAGCTATATTTGGGAGACAGTGGGTGGGCTTATGGGAGCTTTGTGGTTGATGTTAGGCTGGCGGGGGGCAGTTAGAAGGGCAGATACGGCAATGGAGCATTGCCCATCATTGGTAAGTCTTGGGTGGGGGAGGACGATGCTGGCAGTCTTGGAGTAAGTCAGATAAACAGCTCATCTTGTTCCCTGCTGTGGGGGGGTTTAAAGCCTGGTGGCAGACAGCCAGCACCAGTGATGGCACCAACTGTCACTGGCAGCCCCTCACTCTCTGCTGCCACGCTGACTGAAGCCTCTGTGTGTGAGTGTGTGTGTGTGTATGTGTTGGTATATGAATTGAAGTATTGCTCTTACAGTCAGTAGACATTTCTGGCCTCTTCTACTGGGGCTAGGTGATATGGGTGAAATACTTACCTTACTATTAATAAATACACTTTCTTATATTGATATTTATTTCAATATGGCAAATGAAGGCAGGCTTAAATAATCAAACTGATGTGCAAGTTAGGGGTGGGTGAATCCATACCTATAATGTTAATTCAGCTGAAAGAAAGTGTTTTTTTTTTTTTTTGAGAAGGCTATGGATACTGCCAATTACGGATTTACAGACGTGCTAGTTTTCTTAGTTCTCTCTGACAGTAAATAGTGAACATCTTTAAGTGTTGGTCATGCGACAAAAGCAATTAGAAGATGTCGACCTGGGCACAGGCATTTTCTCAAATAATAAATCAATAAATTAATTAAAACCAAACATGAAAACAATCCTTAATTACAACCCTACTGTCAATAATATTAAAAAAAACTAATCAAGTTTATATTTTTAGCACATCTCTTTCGTGGCAAATAATTTGGTGGTAACAAATATATTTTAGAAGTAGCCCATCTAAAATGCATTCACCAAATCAAGACACATTGCATTTACATACATAATAGTACATTATATGTACATTCCTTTTTTATATTAAAAAGTATTAGTATCAGTATAAGTGATTCTGGTAGTGGTGTTACTTCGTATCTGATCAAAACCAAATTTTGGGGCATTTCCCACCCCTAATTTTAAGCAATGAAATGTGCCCCCTTGTCCCACTGCTATGCATCACATTAGACCAAACTCATTTACTGATATGTGTAAAACAAAGACTTAGATTACTTAAATTATTTTGTCAGTTTTTAATTATAAATTTTTCAGAATCACTAAAGGAAAGATTGATAGGCTGTACTTATTTACACACCTAGCCTTGTTCTGTGCAAAGATAACAGACTTTGCCTAACAGAACTTCTAAAGTGTAGAAAGTAAAAGTATATTCTTTATTCTCCTAAAATTAGGAGCAGCTTTTTCTTTACCCTAAAATGAGCTGTTTTCTCTACATAGGGAGCGGGTTCTTGAGCAAAGTCCGCTATGTTGCACCGCCATGTTTCTACAGTAGCCCAGAAGGACAAACCAAACACTGGCTGGGCCATTCATGTTTTTGTGGCAGCTGCCATCTATCACAGCCCCAATGAGCAGCACTACACAATAGGGCTGCAACGATTAGTCGACTAATCAATGACTAATTGACTATTAAAATAATCAGTGACTAGTTTAGTAGTCAACTAATCAGTTAAGTCTTTTTTTCATAAAAAAGTACTATAAAAGTACCCCAAAATACTCTTATTGCAGCTTCATACGTTCAGATATTGGCAGCTTTACACACTCTCCCATGACGGTGAACTAAAACCCTTTGACATAATTTTGGGGTTTGGGAGAGACAGGCCGACATTTTTCAACACTTTAACACATTTTTCGATAAAATGATTAGTCGACAAATCGAAGTAATCATCGACAGATTAGTCGACAATGAAAATAATCGTTAGTTGCAGCCCTACTACACAAACAGACTTTTTAACGCAAACCTGCTTTACTCAGTGTTTTTACCGCTTCAAACCTTCTGGTCAGTTTGTTTTGGAGAGGACGACACCTCTGTGCATAATGAAGCTCTCGTTGAATGTCTTAAGTTGTCAGAGAAAAAAGATGAGCACACATTAGCAGGAGCTGGGCTAGTGGTCCGTCTGCAATGAGCCAAACAGCGTCAGAGAAATGCAGTGCGAAATTCTTTTATTCACTGTTTTTACCATTTTAAATCACCTGGTCAGTTTGTTATGGAGAGGAAGAGACCTCTGTTGATAGTTTTGCCCCTAGTAAAAACCTCCTGAACTATGAACACTGAAGGAATCTTAAACAGGAGGTCATGCTTGGCACATAGGAGAAGTTTCAGCTTGTTGCAATCTGCAGTCCTCATGGTTAGATGCCACTAAATCCTATGAATCGTAAACACTGCTCCTTTACCATGTTGTGTATTGGTTGTTTAATATGTACAAGTGCTGAAGTTGTGGTTTTATGCTAACATAAGTTAGCCAACTGTTTTCATTATGATCATATTAAACAGATAGATATGAGAGGGGTTTTGATCCTCTTAGTCAAACCTCAGCAAGTCGGAGAAAATGCATATTTTTCAAATTTCCCAAAAGTTGAATAGAAACTGATGTGTGTGTGTGTGTGTGTGTGTGTGTGTGTGTGTGTGTGTGTGTCAGTGGTGTATTAGTCATCTCTGTGCTAATTTAATTATGTCTCCAGGTGAATCCCCTAGTCGTCACTGTACTGTGGTTCATATTCAGCACCCAGTCAAGTGAAACAGTCTCACCCTCTCTCTTGCTCTCTCTGCTTTCTCTCCCATTAGTCACAACCTTAGAAGACACTCTGCCACCTCGGCTGTGCCACCCACTCCATCCCTCTCCATTTCTTTATCATATTTAATCACCTGCAGTCAGTGGTCAGGCAGATATCAGCGCTGTGATGATTGGCTTGCGACGAGGAGTAGGCGGGGCCTGCTCCGATGCATCACACACGTACCAGCGCAGCAGGACAAATCCTCTCTCTCTCTCACTCTCCCTCCCCCTCTCTCTACCTCTCGCTCTGCCTTTCATACATACGCCAGAGCGCAGACTGCAGCAGAACGCAGGGCCAGTAGGATTTTCCTCCTCATACTGGAACAGCCGAGAAACCAGAGAGACAGTTTGCCGCTGAGGAAGAGAGCGACATTATTCATGGAGGATCCACTGAGGAGTACCTGACCCACAAGCTGCCGAGTGTGTGGGTGAGTGTTTGTCCCACTGTGTGTGTCTATGTGTGTCCACGAGTGTGAGTTCACTGCAGAAGCAGCAGCACTGCAGATACACCGACCAGGGGCTCTGCTCATCCCTCTCTCCCCTCCCCCCACTCTTCTCCTCCTCCTCTTCATCTCCTCTCCTCTCCTCTCCTCTTTTAAAGCATCCATTAACAAGTAGGGACTTTACCCATTTCTGCGAGCACAGGGCTGTGTATGTTGTGTGTGTTTTGCGAGAGTAGAATCGGTCTGGCCACACCTGGACTCAGCAGCTGCAGAGTGGCCACAGGGTGCGCTGGATTTTTCTTGCCTCACAAGTGCTGTGTGCTCTTCCGAGACACAAATCAAGCTCACCCCTGGTAGTTTTTGAATTGTTTTTAAATAATCCTCCTCCTGCAGGTTTGTATCTGGCTCACAGAAGCAGTTGTGCGGACTCCTACGCGCACTCATCCCTCCTTCGGGACAGGCCCACTCCCTCCTCATTTAAGAATAGGATGCCCGGCTCTGCGCCCTTGTGCTGAGGAGGCGTCTGCGGGCAACAGTATGGGCGCTGTGCTGGCCGGCATCCCCACCACCCCCTCCACCACCGATCTGCCACCACCACGCTGCCCCACCGAGACGGGCGCTTCCCCCAGCCCCGCTGATGGGCGAAGACACTGACGCCACACCGACGCTCAACCACCGCGGCTTCCTCCCCGACCACAATTATGTGACTGAAGGTAAGAACATGACAGAGGACACTGCATGTGTTTGTATGTTACAAAGTGTGTGTTTAAGTGTGCCCCCATGTGAGTGTGCTTCTGTGTGTCAGAGAGTGTGTGTACGTGACAAAGTGTGTGTCTGCAAAAGCAAGCTCAGGACAGCTTCCTAATCTTCTGTAAGCTGTGTGTTGATCGGACAGAGTTGCAGACAGAGCAACAAGAACTAGGGAGCCAGCGCTCTCCTGTCTGTAGAATTAAGCCATCTTAGACAAGTTTTCCTCTCCTCTGTCCCTCCTCTTCTTCTCTTATCATTTTTTGTGTCCTGCACCTTTCATTTCTGTCTTTTTGTTTATTTGTGCTATTGCAACCTCTCTCTTACGTTGTGTAACAGCTATTTTGTTACACTGCAGGGAAGAATTGATCTGGCCTGTGACCGAATGTGTGTATGTATGTCTCTGTTTGTGTGGGAGAATAGTTTTTTCTGTAACAGCAGGCATCTCCAGAAAAACAAGCCAGAAATTTCCACCACATTCTCTTACTCATTGCGCTGCATGTCATCTCCCAGATCATGATACAGTCACACACATGCATAGTGTCTAATTAAGTATATTGAGTATCACCTCTATTAAAAAGTCCAGCAGCACTCATACTGTGCAAACCACTAACTTCTTTTGGTTTGTTTCATAAAACAGGTGGATTATAACCTTGGATAACCCCCCTTCTGCTAATCTCAATTACACCACTAATCTCACCTGCACACTAGCTTCCCTGTCCGTCATTCCTGCCTGTCTGTCTGTCCCCAGTCTGTTTCTTACACTCAGCTCATTGTTCGCCACGCCTCTTAGACCAGAACAGCGGATTATCATTTGGGGGTCATGAACGTGTTGCGAGCTCATTTGTGATCCTCGTGTCACTGCAGAAAGGAATTATGCTTCCTGTGTCTGTGCTGTAATATAATATCCCTCGTACAGAGCCACATACTGTAGTCAGGGGAGACCTGTAGTGCTGCCTGTTGATTGTGTAAATGCGTGTGTGCATTCAGCCTACTGTATTGCAGAGAAGATTGAATAATATCTGTGTGTTTGTGTGTGTCTTTGTTTGTCCCTGTGTGTGCGAGTGTTTGTCTTCTCTTACACATACAGACTTTCCATGAGCAATCTGTGTCTTTGTCCATTTCAGAAAGGGATTCTGATGAGTTAGTGGCAGAAAATCAGCCTTAACATCCATCACCAACCATCCATTATTGCCATAGCAACAGTCCGTGATGATAAACATGCCGCTTTTCATGCTTGGCCAATATGATTGACGGATCCTCTCCACCCACCAATAATGGCAGTATTAATTATTCCACACATCTCAGGCAGACACAGACATTATTCAGGGTGAATTGCTGATGAGCACACAGCAAGGTGGACACACCACTGAACACTATTGGCCTGACAGGACTGTGCAACACATGGACAGGCTGAAAATAGATAGTTGCAGAGGAGTAACTACTCTAAAAATCAATCTCACAACAATTCCCCATAATGGCCCAAAACAGATAATTCCTGTCACAAATAAACAAAGTGATTCATTACCTGCCTCCTCTTCTACATCCACTCCAACCCCCTCCACCTTTCCTCAATGTTCACCCCATCCCCCGTCCTCCTCCCCATTTCCATCCCCCACTGCCTCCCTCTCTCCCTCTCCCCATTGGTCCTCTAATGCAACTCACAGCATTGCCCAGTGCTGAAGTGGCGCGTCTGCCAAACAATTATCCAACAGTGCTCTAAAGGCTGCACAAACACAATGTGTCTCTGTATGTGTGTCTGTGTGTGTGAAAGAGAAAGACAGAGAGAGGTGGTGCGTGTGATTTTATGCTTGGGTGTATTTCGTTCATGTGTGTCTCCATCTTTCTTTCTTTTTCGCTTGTGTTGCATTCACATTCAAGTCTGTGTCTTTGAGTGCATACTGTGTGTCTTTTTGTTGGCTCAGGTCTGTGTGTGTATGTACGTGTGTCTGTCTGCAAGGGTTTTGTGTGTGTTTATATGTGTGTGCGTGCATACATATCAGTGTGTCTGTAGATCTTCCCGTGGGGATTCCCCCTGCCCTTTAACTCCTACAGAGGAGGGATGCTTAACCTCCCTCTACCTTAACCCCCCTCCCCTTCGTCCCTTCATCTCTTACTCCCTTCCTCTCACTCCTTCTGCTCTCCTCAATATCTCCCTTTGCTACACCCCACCTCTGACTGGAGAGGCATTGGGTTCAAGGATGGATGAGGAAGTAATAACAACAATTACATACTGCATCAAAATTCTGAATTTTGACATTTTTGAGTAAAGTTTAAGTAAATTATTTATGACTGATTTCATAAATAATGCATTCACACTAACCCCCGTTATTAATGTGCATCTTATACAGAAGTATCAATGCTGTTGAGTAAAAACGAAACATATAAATGTTTGAATATAAATGTATACATACTCTAACATCAGCATTTGCTGATCGCAGCATTTTGAATATGAATATTTACTTGCTTGTTTTCATTTCATATAATTTCAAATCTCTATTCTTTTGGGATTTTAAAGAAATTGCTTTAGGCTTTAGAAACCTGAGATGAGCAGATGCCATTATGTTTGACATTTTAGCAGATTAATCAATATTGAAAGTAATTGTTAGTCATCATACCTGTATGAAAGTATTGAGCTTTCCCCAGCTCTCACTGCTCTTTTCTAATTGGCAGTCAATAGCCCTTTTTACACAGACATCTTGCAATACTGCTGCAAGGAAGAACCTCATTACACCAGCTTTATTTTTTTACACAGGAACCAAGAAACAACATATCTTCAAACAATGGTTCATGATGCTCTGTGAATTAGTGGCCCACAAATGACGTTGCGACCTTAAATAAAGTTACACAATTAACATAAAGTCATGGAGGTTCGGTTTAGACAAGTTACTGTGGTTAGGTTTAGGAAAGGAAACATGCTGAGGATGTACCTTAAAATGACTCAAAGTTAGCTCAAACTTCACATGATTCCGACCACTGCTCTCCTTGGGGAAGGTCCCAGGGGTAAGTCCTGTGTTTTGTGACCCATCCACCGCCCCTACCTGCCTCCTAACTGGGCTGCTCAGGACAGCTTCCTTTTTTACTCCTTTTAGGGCACTGGTCATTCCAAAATACGTTGGTTATGCACAAATTACTGGCTCATCGTCATGTGCGATATGTACGAATTTTGGTGGGTTAGATTGTGTGAGAAAATTTCCGAATAATGTGTGAGAACAGCCTGAAAAAATGTAGGCATAATGCCACCTTGGTATGTGATTTTAGACAGCATGCCAGTGTTCTGGAAGCAAAAGAGGTGTGATAGGCATGCGTTTAACACAACAGCTTCTGCCTCTACATACAACATAAGCACTGGGCAGCTTTTTTAAACAATCTTCCTTAACTCTTCCTCTGCTCGGAGGGTAAGGAGCCCCCAGACCTCAGTGTGTCCCCAAGTTGTTGGACATTTTAGGTTACTGTTTTTCCTCTTTGAGTTATCTTCTAACTGCTGAGAGCTGCCTTTTTAATCTCACAGTAGTGGGCTGCACACATAACACGTCATCAAAACATCACACCCGTCCTATCCTGCCAGTTCACACTTATTACACTAAATTAGCTTTGTTACTACCACCACTGCCAGCTTGAAGGCGGAACAACTCAGAACAACAGTCTCTCCATCCTGTGTTATGTGCACCTTTTATACAGAAAGGCGTGGCAGAATAACAGCACAACATTCGCACCATTGAACAGGCAGTGTAAAAGGGGCTAGTGTCAGTCACCTTGGTGGAAATGTGAGAGCTATCCCTGCTCCTTTTAACGCTCACCTGCAAAACTTGAGACATACTAAGACTCTGTCCCACAAGCTGTCTATCTCTGTCTATCCTGCATGTCTTGCAAGCCTTGGTGCCAGACCCAACATGTGAATACATCATGTTGTACAGATACAGAATGATCATAAATACACCATCAGTATTTTTTTCTCTTGTGAGTACTCATGGCCAGATGTGGTGATGCAGTAACTCAGTCCCTACCCTTAACCCCATCCACCCTCCCCGGTCCTTCCCTCCTTACCCTCTGCTCCTCCCTGTTGCCTTCCTCCCTCCCTCCCTCCCTCCCTCCCTTCCCTCCCCTCCATCCTTGCTCCTCTTGCAGGGCTGCTCCTGGCTATAGCCTGAAGAGCTCCGCCCATCCTGTCCACCCCTCTCCACCCTGGAGTCCTCCCCCAGGATGTTGAGCCCCATCCAGGTCCTGTGCTCCGACATCACTACCCTTTCTCTGGAGCCCGAGCCGTTTGCCTCTTACACTGAAGGTGTGTGCTCTATCCTCTTCTATCCCGAAGGTCATATCTGTGTCGCACAGTTGTGCCCACATGACCCCAGTGTGAGATATGAGAGTTTGTGTGGGTGGGTGGTTGAATGTAAAAAGTGTGTGCGTGTGTGTCCTTTGAGTCAGGTGAATTCTCATGTGAGTCTGAGTGTTATAAATATCTTAAACATCACTTTGTCTCTGTCCGCCTGCCTCATCCTTTTTGTGTGTCTCTATTTTTGTACCTGCCTCTTTATTTTTGTCTCAGTCTGCCTGCTTCAGCGTGGATTGTGTGTGTGTGTGTGTGTGTGTGTGAGTGAGTGAGTGTGTGACTTGATTTCTTTAAATAGTTTGACTAGTTGACACCCCATTTTCTTCAAAGCATCTATCATACTTCCACCTCCATTTGATATGGAGAACGACACACAGACACTCACGCATCCACATGAACATGCACAGATGCACTCGCTGAACCACACAAGCACACGTACTCTGCACATGTACTGTGCAGACATTCATAAACCCACACACGCACGGCCACAGCTCATGATTATTTTCCACTAATTCATCTACCGTTTATTTTCTCAACTTAGTGATTAATTGTGTGGTCTATAACATGCCCAAACATAGTTAAAAATGCCTGCCACGGCTGCTCACAGCCTTCAAAATGCTTGTTTTATCTGACAAGCAGCCCAAAGTATTTAATTTGCCTTCATAAAAGACTAAAGAAGGCAGCAAAAAGTAACATCTGAGAAGCTGGAATCAATGAATTTTATGAATTTTTGCCAAAATAAGACCTCACTTCTTCAAAATCAGAATTGTTGCAGAATCATTTTGTGTTGATCGACTAAATGTTTCCACTCTAAATACATCCAAACTGAAAGATAAGAGTGGCAGCATAAATAAAGGCCGAGAGTCTTCTAAATATGGGATTACATTTCAGTCTTTATTAGATGTCCTCAGTAGTTTTCAGTATTGCTGGGGTTACTCTGGCTGTGAACGAGCTAAGCTCCTAATCTTTTTTTCTGTGTTACGGTCCCACAAATCTGTTTGAAAAACAAATTGATTTATATCTAAAATGAATCAGACATTGCAGCTTTTAGAATTCATACAACTGGAAGATGTCTTTGCAGCGAGGCAAAGCAGGATTACAGGTGTATTTCACACACGCTGAAGCCGGCTTGGTCTGTGATTCTAATTGTTTGTGTCTATAACCATTAGGCTCACACCAGCTCTGCTCCATTGTGCCGATGTGTGTTTGGAGAAATGGCAGATTCCCTGCTGTGCTGGGCTTAAATCACTCCTCTCCACACATGTGCACCTCTAACACAAACACATACACCATTTTTCCCCCAATAACTCCAAAACTGCAGGACAGGGATCAATTTAACGTCTCCCTCCGGCAGTCTCTCCCCTCGTCTCCTTCGCACCCTCCTCTCCCTTTCTCCCCCCAACCAGTTTATTTCTCTACAGGGTAATTGAGTACACACACTTGTGCACATGTACACAGGAAATGCGGGGTGCTTGAGCTGCAGCATGCACACACACACTCGCCAACACACATATATACACACATCTCCTGCTGAGTGGTGGCTTGTCCTGTCTTTTAAGGAGTGTGTGTTTTTGGCTCGGCTTTAATGGTCTGTGTTTACCCAGTCCTAAGATATCTATAATTGGGACTGTAGGGCGTCTGCTCCCCTCCCTGTCGCTGTAGTAGCCTTAACAAAAAGAAATGAGGAAATCCACCTTCCTACCTATGCCACCACCCTTATCTATCCCATAAACCTCCTCTGTTCTCAGATGTGCCACAGATGAGTACTGATCTTAAGTCTAACTATTATTGTCAATGTTAATTAATCCATCTATTTTTTTTCTTGATCATATGATTAATTGTTACCTCATGAAATGTCAGACAATAGAGAAAAATGATGATCACATTTTCCTGAAGGCTCAGGTGACATCTTCAGATTGTGTGTTGTGTTGAATCAATCTACCAGAACCCTGAGATATTCAGTTTACCATCACTTAAAGAGATACTTTTCTAATTTTCAACTAGCTTTGTATCGTGACAGTATGAGTAGTATGTTTAAATGAACTATGGTAAATTTCCCTCCATTTTACCAACACCCAGATCTCCCTGCTCATCTCCCAGCTCAACTATGTCGCTTATTTCTTGCCTAGCGTACTGTTTAACTGTAATTTGAGATTGTTTGGTTCCAGCCAGCAGCCATATTGTTTCCTGTGTTGAGACCAGGTCCCCAGGGACATGGTTTAGTAGGGGTGAGAATCACCAGAGGATCCACGATACAATATTATCACGATACACTATTATTGCGATTTTACATATGTTGCGATATGCTGAGCATTGCGATAGAATATGTTGCAATATATTGTGAATTACAACTGTAAATTATGTCCCTAAAGGAAAACTTTGCCAACGTTTGTTTTATTTGTTTTATTTCTTTTCATCTCACTTTAGCCATTTTCTGCTGCACCAAAATGTATCTAGTGGACTGAAAAGCAATTGATTATAGTATTCTAGTAGGCGACCTAAAGTTTGATTTTTATTTGTAATATAATAATTTATATAATAAAAAAATCAATACTGTGTGACGATACAAATGCCACACAAATATATCACGATACTTTGCTGTGTCGATTTTTCCCCTACCCCTACTGTTCAGCCTTGAAGCCAGTTTTTCCCTGCAGCCACCATTATAAAAGAGATGTCTGTAAAACTGTTGACAGGACACCTCAAACTGCAAACAGTGTCAATTACGACTCTTTTTGTTAGAAACTTTTGATCCATGGAGGTTTTATGTTTGTGAAACGTTCCTCAAGCTGAGAAAAGCGTTTTAAAAATCTGCAGTGTCATCACAATGTGAAGTCTTCAAGTCCTCAAATATTCATTCCAACTTCAGTGGAATGAATAGGCGCCATCTTGGCATCCAGTATCAAGGTATTATTATAAATGTATGGTTGAAACGGACAAACCCGCTTTGCATCACCCACCAGCGGTAGTGTTCAGTCCAGTGTGATGTAGTGCATTCTGGTAGTTGTAGGTTTTCTGCCTCTTGAGCAAAAGCAAATGCCACAGTCCTCTTTTTCTGTTCACCTTGGTCATATAGCACACAGTTCAAAAAGTATTTTCGTCTTTCTACTGCATAGACAGCCTAGTTTTATGAAAAGACCATCGTTCCAGCAGTGAAATACTTTCTCAAGACAAAGAAAAGTAACAAATCCTTGCAATTGAGAGGCTTGAATTAGGGTGTGTTTGTCATTTTTACTCTAAAGTTGTCTGTTATTAAACTGTTGAAGATCATTCTTTTCTAATCACTTAAGCTCTAGCAGTTATTTTACAGTTCGTAGTGTCGTCCCCAAAGTTTCAAAGATATTCAATTGACAGAGAGATAAAACAGAGAAAAAAAGCAAATTCTCAAATTTCCAAAGCTGGAGCAGCAACAGCATTTTGGCTTAATAAAAGACTTAGAGTATTAAGCAATTTCCAGAATTGTTGTTGACATCTTTCCTGTCGATCATGAATCATTCCAGCTCTCCCTACAACATCATGCTTTGATCGCTGAGGAGCCGCTGTCCTCGTAAACACCTCACAGCGCATTTGAGTGTCTGTGTGTTTTTCACTTGTGCGTGTTTTTTCATGCTTCTTTGTGTCATTGGGTTCATTCATGTTTGTGTGTTGTATTGTGCTGAAATGAACTGTACGTGTGGGCGCGTGCACTTGCAGTCACAGTGTGTTCCCCCAGCTCCTGCAGTGTGGCGATGAGTCAGACAGGCCTGCTGATGCTAATGGACTGTCTGTGGGAGACAGACACAGCTAGCTTGCTGTACTGTTGCACACACACATCCACACTATATTGACTTGCGACTTGACAGCCCAACAGATAGTCAAACACACATACACACACACACACACACACACAAACAAACACATCAGGACGCTGGCCAGTTGTGCCTGTTACAGGAGAAGCCCAGCGCACATGATGGTACTTGTTTCTGCGATAGATGTTTGTGTTCCTAAAGGTCTATTTTTCTACTCTAATAGAGAACATCAGAGAGACAGATGGGTGTGAGGTGTGTGTGTGTGTGTGTGTGTGTGTGTGTAAGTGAGACAGAGAAACACAGGCAGATAAAGAGGATGAGAGTGGAGAGTGTGTGCTCCATATTTTATTCAGCTATATTGTGTACCGCTCCTGTGGGTTTTGCTTAGCTTAGCTCTTTCTCTGTGCGACTTGAGTGGACACACAGTTATCTGTAAATATGCACACGCACACACAGCGTCAAGCCGAACATTTGCTGTGCATCGTTACGTGACTTGTGAATTCAAAGCTGCCTGGTGTGCTTACGTGTGTTTGTGAATTTCACTGCATGTCTAGAGTTTGTGCTCGAGTGCTGTCATGAGTGTGTGTGTGTGTGTGTGTGTGTGTGTGTGTATGCATTAATTATCTGCATATCCTCAATTTGGACCATAGTGTCGGCTCCATCTCCTGGTATTAATTTAGCAATGTTTGTTAGTGGACAAAACTGCAGCGCCATAATTATTTTACCACGCTCCCTCTGCGAGGATTGGATTGATGAATCCCACTTCCTCCTTCACCAGACTGCCATATACGGCTAACCGTTACGAGTACCCCTGCTACTGGTTGGCTCAGCCTGTTACCATGGCAACCCCTGCTCACCGAAGGACCCCTCCACCGCCTCCGCCCCAGCGCCTCTTCCCTCCACCTCCCTTTCCATCCTTTCCATCCATTCTTCCACCACCACCAGCAGTACCACCACTACATACACACTAACATACAGCCAGGCGGCAGAGTGCCGTGGGGGAGGGATGAGAGAGAGAGAGAGAGAGAGAGAGAGAGAGAGAGAGAGAGAGAGATGAATGTGGATAGACAACCAGGAAGAAATGAGAGAGTGAAATGGGGCAAAAGAGAGAAACTAGGGAACAAGCGATGACAAAAGAACGTGTGGGGGGAGAGTGATTGAGAGAAAGCCTGGGATTGTAGAAAGAAATTGAAAGTGAGGAATAACGAAGGCCCTGCAGTGACTGGGAGATCAAGAAGCAGTGCAAGAGTAGTGGAAAAATGATAGAAACCAGTAATACATGAGATGTGTGAGGAACAGGGTGAATAAGGTTGTGTTAGTGTAGAGATTGAGGAGTAGTCCCTGCCTCCCCTCATCATAAAATCTCTCTCTCTCAAGGCCACCACAAAATAGGCAAGGCTACAGCTTTGAATCACTCCGACTCTCAATAAATACACTCTCCACACTCTATTTTTATTACAGTCAGCGCTTGAGGACCATGTTCTTTTCTATCAAAACTGAGCTCAGTGGACCCCTTTTGTCAAAGGCTTATTGGGATACCACATCTGACATTAAATTATTTTTAAATCTAATCTGTGGCATCTTTGAAAATATTATTTGGTCGTGCTGTAGAAGTCAGAGCTTTTGTTGTATAAAAATCTCTGTGAGGCAGGACTGCTTTGGAGGCTAGTGCAGTCAAAATATACCGTGTTGATGAGACTGTGGGCTGTACAGCTTCTGTCTCCATTACCTTGAACATAAATTGAAGTTAACTGTAAGTTTTTTGTTTTTAGCTGGCATAGATTTATTGCAGGGATGCACGATGATATCGACACATCATCGGTATTGGCCGATATTGGCCTTGAAAAAGAACAATCAGAATCGGCCAACATGCTTTTTCTTATTTTGCACAATGAACGAATATTACATATATTGAAAAGCATTCTATTTCATGTCTTCGTCTGCTGGTGGGCCATCACGAAAAGAGTATACATGCATAATATGATATTAATTCCACTACAGCAGAGACTTGATGACAGAAATTAGCTGGTGAAAAGACTTCAAACCATTAAAATAGCTTAAAGAGCAGTGAGCTGATTTGAACAATCTGAGAGAAACATGCAAATTCAAAATCTGACTCACTGCCTCATCCACCAGCACCTGAACTGCTGACCTAAAAACTGAACCAATTCTGCACCATGATAGAGTAGGATGGTGGGTGTCATGAGGGGACAACAACATATGCATAAAATTTCAATGGAGAAAAAAAAAGCTTGAGAATCAATTGAAAAGCACTGAAGTCATCACCATGGTGATCAGCATCACCAGCAACTGTCTGTCCTTAACACGGCTTTTTTGTATTTACAAGTGTGAAGTCAAACCACAGATTGGAAACTTCACAACTGAACTGAACATTCACTCAACCTCAGCTGGAAAACAGACTGGACTTGTTAACTTGTAAGTCAGGTTTAGTGTTGGTAAGAAGCTTGAATGTAGGAAGATGACACAGCAATTCAAAATATGGCAAATGTAGCATTTACATGATGATTGATTTTTAAAATTGATCCAGTCACGACTATGTCATTCTTGATTTTAAATGGTAAGCAAACTAGCAAATTAGCTTACACAGCGTGGTTAACTTGAGTTTTGAGTTTAGCAGCCTGGTATTAACATACATTTCAAGGATCTGAACACAAGTAGACAGCTGAGACATATCACCTATTATGTGACCAATATATATCTCTTGTTGACCATTTTGTGTTCCGATATCGTTCCTGCCTTGGGCACTTATGCTAGAAGGTCACCGGGCTGCAAGCACAGTAATTACATCCACACTCTTGCTAGCTGCTCACTTATCGTGTTAACAGTTCTGTCGGTACAGCTGGAGATATATCGCAGTCAGCAGAATTCAACACGTCTCCTTCTCAGCGGTGTAAACCACAAGTTTCATTAGGATACAATACCGTATTGATTGTTAGGACAATGACATGATATATGATGATATCTCAAAGGCTGCCACTATACGTTTTGGATTTGATTCAGGGGCCTGAGGTTGATATGAGAAGATACCATTATCTGCCTTGCGCTAGGCCATTAGCACTGTTTGAATGTTTAGGACAGAGGTGTGCTTGGATGGAAATAGTGACACAGACATGCCATGGGAATTTCAAAATAAAAGCATATTTTAAAGATGATATTTTCACTTTGCATTGATGATATTGAATCATTGTCCATTGAATCGATTAACTGATCCAGATCAATCCATCATCATAACCCTGCTCCTTTCATGGGGCAAAACAATTGGCAGTCACACAACACTCGTCATAAAATAGTTTATAAAGCATTGGTGAAACAACCGCCACATCCTGCACTGATGATGTAGTTCTTGTCAGGGATGTATCATAACGCATTAGTATTTACACTACAATAGAAATGTGGACAAATGCATCCCAGACTACCTCAGCAAGTGGTTTGAGTGATTGGGCCGCAATGCATATTGGTGGTTGATTATACTTGATTTAAGCGCTGTCCAATTGTGATTGGATTGCCCAAGGTGCATGTTAAGACCAGGTATAAACAGGCTCTTAGATAACCTGTAGATGACTTTACATGGCTACATCTTTAATTGAAACTAAGTTTCTGAGTACTATGAAAGAGGTTTAACCACCAAGATTTTTCCTCCCTCCAGATCAGCTCTGTCTGCAAATAGATATTACAAAATAAAACTCGCTGTATAAAGGGGAAAAGAAAGGAGGATAGGTAGACAGAAATGCAGTCAGGAGATTACATGTAACATTAAAACAGATTCAGGTTTCAGATATCACGCTGACGTGCCCTTCATTGGACAGTACAACCAAGTGCTCTCTACTCCTCACTGTGTGTGCTGTGTGATGAAGGGAGGTCCACTGAAAGCACTGAGTCAGTAAGTGCAAAGTGGTTAATAACGTGCTTGCTCTTCATATTACAGTGCTGTCACTGAGTCAGACTGTGTTGGTGTTTCGGGACACAGAGCTAGTGATGGGGACATTGTTGCAAGTATGCAAATGGGGGTCCTGAAAAATTATCTTTGAATGATATTTAGTCACTAATGCAAATACACTCTGAGTTGTGTTTACACTTAAGAACACTACAGAGATGAAAGAGTGCGTAATTACTCTTATACACACACACACACACACAGAGACATGAACATGAACTCAAGTGACAGTGTAATCTTGTGTACTGGAAGTGTCATAGTGTGCGTCACTGTGTATGTGTCATACTGGAACACGGATAACACCTGGGCCTAGTGTGAAACAGCTGTGTGTGTGTGTGTGTGTGTGTGTGTGTGTGTATGGGCTAATATGTGCTATATAATCTGAATTTTCTCTTGAAGCTTAAACATAAATGCAGAATATTTGTGTTAGAGATCAAATATTGTTTTATTCTACACGTTAATTTGCATATTGTAATCCACTTACATGTTAATGCATTGACTGTTGACTTGGTTGAATAATTTAGAGCCAGATAAACAGGTTATGTAGATGAATTATGATGCGTGGTCAATTAGCTAATGGCTATTCCTCTCTCTTTCCCCACCGTTCTTTCCTCTCATGCTATATTTCTCTTTCTCTTCCTCTATCTCTGCCTCTGTGTCTGTCTCTCTCCAGCTGATATCATCTCCACTGTTGAGTTCAACCACACCGGAGAGCTCCTGGCCACAGGGGACAAGGGAGGCCGAGTGGTCATCTTTCAGAGGGAACCTGAGGTAGGCACATACGCACACACACACACACCCAAATATACAATTTTTCATTCCAGCTGTGAGAGCAGTGATGAACGCACACCGCTCCCCTCCAGCTACAGTCTAGATTGATTGATTAATAGTTGATACTCCCGCTATGTCAGAGACTGTATCATTATAGCTGTGCAGAGTCCGTGCCATGCTATTTCTTCACATGATCAAGGTGAATGAGGCTGGCTCCAGCCCAGGGTGTTGCATTACATTACTGTGATTCTGTGAGAAAGTGCTCATCATTCTCCCCACATTTCCATCTAACTCCTTTTCATTCCACAGAGCAAGACTGAGCCATTCTCACAGGGAGAGTATAATGTCTACAGCACCTTCCAGAGCCATGAGCCCGAGTTCGACTACCTTAAGAGTCTGGAGATTGAGGAGAAGATCAATAAGATCCGATGGCTGCCTCAGCAGAACGCCGCACACTTCCTCCTCTCCACCAATGGTGAGACAGCCCACACACACACACAGACACACACAAATACATGCATCTTAGAGGAAGATGTGGAAGGAGTGATGTGGGTTCATGATCTTTTGTGGGAAAGCACTTCCTTTAAACCAGTTTGAAAGATTATTTCACATTGTTTCTCCCTTAAGGAATAGTTAGGATTTCTCCGAAGTGGGGTTGTATGAGGTGCTTATTTACAGTCAGTGTATTACATACAGTAGATGGCAGTCGGAACACTCCCAGTGTGCAGAAACAGACTGGAGTACCACCATGGAAGTTAAGCAGTGCTGGCCGGGGTAGCAGCAATACAAAATTTAAGCCTCCTAAAAAAAATCGATATCAGTTTAAGTGTACACTATATTTAGAATATTTTCACAGCTTTAGCTCACCATCAGACAGCTCTTTCCGAGGGGGAACTGAAGCTATTATTTATGCTCTTTTCAAAGCCACCAGACTCCTTTGACAAAAACAGTATTTTTATCCAGCAGAAAACCGGAGCTGCTGGTCTACCACTGCCTCAATCGGATAATTGTTTTGTGTTCTTGTGTAACTCTGGTTAATTTGAACTGACCCTTTAAAACACCAAAGTCACACAATAACACACACAAATTACTTGATCAAGGCAGTGGTGGACCAGCAGCTGCAGTGTTCAGCAAAGTAAAATTAATTAATTCAAATACTCCAAACTATCCCTTTAACAAGTGTTTGAGTTTCTTGAGTCAGAAAGCACATTTCCCCTCGCCTAAAGAGATGAGTTGTTGCTTGTGTTGCATCACATGTTTGCAGTGCATTAGGAGTATGTCTGCCTCGGACAGTTTACATTAAGAGTTTATGGCTGTATTGGAAGATGTATAGATTTTCCCACAGAGCCCTGTTATTGATTTATTTAAGTAGTACATTATTTATGATTTAGGGTATGAAAAATGTAAGACCTGTCTCAGCAGTTGGGTAATGCTGCTGCTGGAAAGCTTGCTGTCATTTTTTCAATATAATACAGGGACTCTCTGTGTCTGTCAGCACTGATTACACAAAACCTTGCTGTTTGCTCATTTAGAGCTTCAGAGTCCAAGCTGTCTTTCAGAGCTGACAATTTGGAGTGCGGTGGATTAGCTTGTCTATTAAGTCATTTCTTTTCAAGTTCAAGTGCCTGAGTTTATCATGTCTTTCAGTAAAATCCTAAAACAGCTCCTTTTTGAGATTTTAGGCTTTTAGCTTCACCAATTTGAGATGATATTCCATATTTAGCCTACTCTAATATGTTTAATCACATCTAATCTAAGACCAGATAGCTTCCTGTGTCAGCAAGCACCTTTTATTCATTTGTCACACTTTCCGATTAAATCTGTTCTTATCTGATCGCCTAACGGCCCTGTCTGATTCCCAGATAAGACCATTAAGTTGTGGAAGGTGAGTGAAAGAGACAAACGGCCAGAGGGGTACAACCTGAAGGATGAAGAGGGTCGCATCAAGGACATCTCCACCGTCACCTCCCTACAGGTAACATCTTTCTGTCTGTCTCTATCTCCTGCAAGGTAAAACATTCATAAATGCAGTGGGTTGTGTAACAGAACTGGGTCAGTGGGTACAGATGTTTTTGCATGTGCAAAAATGGGTCACTGGCACAATGGTACATGTGTGCATGCATGAGTGTGTGAGGGCAGAGGAATCCTCTTTTCCCCACTGAACAGCAACACAACATCTGAACTACGCAAAGTGAGCCCATGTGTGAGTGTATGCACGTATAATATGTCTGTCTTTGTAGAGGCCCGAGAACATGTATGTGTTATGTGACAGTGCTCCCGCTGTGCCGTATGCAAATAGAGCCACACATTTAAGCTGTGTGTGAAAATGGAAATCATGTATTGGACAAAGAAATTGTGTTTTAATGCAAATGCGAAGATATGAAAATGCAGCCAAATGAGCTTTAACTCATGCACCGAATTGGCTCTTGATCCTGCTATCAAGCGGGCAAGTTGGGGCTCCAGCAGTAATGTATTATTGATGTCAAAGGAAGTAATGCATTAAATATTAATTCATGATACAATGACAGTATTTAGATTTAATCTACTGTCTGTATCATCTGTCTTCTCCTAATCAGTTATGTGTGGTGTTTAACTGCTCTCTGTCTTTATGTCTTTAAAGGTGCCGGTGTTGATGCCGATGGACCTGATGGTGGAGGTGAGCCCGCGGCGAGTGTTTGCCAACGCCCACACCTACCACGTCAACTCCATTTCCGTCAACTCCGACTATGAGACCTACATGTCAGCCGATGACCTGAGGATCAACCTCTGGCATCTGGACATCACCGACCGCAGCTTCAGTATCCTTTGTGGGTTGTGCTCTACATTGATAGTGAGGAGGAGAGAAGACACACATATATCATCATCACATGCACAAACTCATATTAAAGCAGGACTGGATTTATTAAAGCACAAGGACACAGATAATTAATGCATACATTAACACATAGATGCTTGTACATGCACAATAATCAAATCCCACCCACACACACACTCACACAACTCCCACATTGCAAATCCCACTTTGTTGTATAAAGAAATGCACAAAGACACACAGTGTTGGGGGAGGGGAATATTATTCTTGAGGAGTGAAAATGTAGCTTAATGAATAATTCAAAGGCTGCATAAATATTTCAGCCCCGCTCTGAGTTCTAATCCAGCTCAATAGGACACAGTACAGTCACATCCATGACCCAGACAGGATTTATAATATTACAGTTTATCTGAATATGGAATTACTTTTCTCCCAACAATCCCCCCAAGATATATTTAAATTGGTTTGCTTTATTTCTTCTGTAAATTATTTACAGTGTGAGGGTTACGTATACATTTACATACACTTGTGTGTGTGTTTTTTACATGAATTCAAACACAATATAATTAGTTTTTCATTTGGCCAGTTAGTGAATAGAACTGATAAAAGGATGAATGAATGAATACGTACATACAGGTTGACTTCAGCAGGTAAAAACCAGAGATGTATAATAATGCCTTGATAGTGGACCCAAATATGGCGCCTATTCAGTCCTATGGAGTTGCTCACCTGGCACATACACCAAAAAGGTTCCCAGCTTCTGTGTTAACATTTGCGGTAGTGTTTCGCACGCTGGCTCTGCCCACGAATTCCTGCTTGGCTCATAAAATTTAAATTGTGATGACATCACAGATTTTTAAATCGTTTTTCTCGACTCAAGGAGAAAAATAACAATAGAAAGAGTCATGATTTACCTTGTTTGAAGTTTGAGGTGTCCTTTCAATGGGGATCTATGGCGAAAATGTTTTTGGAGTTGCAGGGGATTTTTACGTATCAGTACCGTGTGAGGCCACTGCGGAAAATTGGAAGCAAAGCTGAGCTGCGTTCCTGGGGACCTGGTAAAAACCAATGACTATATATAACGATGGACAATGCGTCTGCATATCCTCCTACTGTACATGATTCCGACGTCAACCCCCCTTTTTATTTCATCACATAACTAATTAAAACCAAACTTATCATCTCTGGGGAAAAACTTCCCCCCATTTAACCCCTATCATGATCGGGGCAGGGTTTATAGCCTACACTGCAGGCCCTGAGAAGTGGACTCTCTTATGTTGTTTTCCTGAGCAATGCTTCCTCTCAGACATTGTGGACATCAAGCCAGCCAACATGGAGGATCTGACAGAGGTGATCACGGCGGCTGAGTTTCACCCCCACCACTGTAACCTGTTTGTCTATAGCAGCAGCAAAGGCACCCTGCGCCTCTGTGACATGAGAGAAGCAGCGCTCTGCGACAAACACTCCAAATGTGAGTAAACATGCTGAGAGCTCGAAACATACACATTATGTTTTTAAATATACCCCATCTCCTTAAGGAGCCTTAAAAGGCCAAAATGTCTGATACTGGTACTTTTGCGCGTTTTAGCCTATGAATAAGTTTTCAGATGAAGGTCCAACCTTTCAGGCAGTCATGTGTTTCAAAATATAAAGTTCATGTTTGTAGCAATCTTGGAACCCAATTGGGTCAGACTTTGATAAGCCTGTTGGGGCAATGGTGAATATTTTGAGGGTTCCAATGTAGCCAGTGGATATCTGGGCCAAGACATCCTCTTCCATGTGCTGGTCATTTCAGCAACAGATATCTCCATATGAATACAAAGGAAAGTTAAACTGTCGTCAGACATTAGCCGATGGGTTCGCATTTGCATTTTGCATTTTGGCCAGTGCTTTTTGCCTCTTTTGCTCTCCACACTGACTGTTTACCTACTGTTTACCTGCCGCCCAAACGTGATTGGTCACTACTACTCAGACTAAACAGAAACCAGAATGCTTCCGATACCAAGATTTCCTACAGATTCTGCACAGTCATAAAGATATCTGTTTATAGAGATGATGTTTTTAGGCATGCTAGCAGCATTGCTCCAGGAGGCAGTGTCAGTTGATCGGTCAGTCCACCACTTTTGCCCAGACTGAAATATCTCAAACACTATTAAATGGAGAGAGCAAATGCCAGTAGATTGGCTGAGGAGTGCTACTTCATTTGTCATGCCCCTGCATGACAAATTTTAATCACTTTGGGGATCTCCTGACTTTTCATTTAGCTCATGAAAATCAACTTGCAGAGACTTGCTTAAGATACTTAATCCATCAGAGTGGACTATCATTATTAGTTTGCTTTATGTATGCATGGTTATGTAGATCAAATCAGGGACTATCATCTGTGGTGGTGATTTGATACTTAACAATGTTTATTCAATTTGTAATGTTAATGAACTCAACCTGAAAAACCTCAGGTATGTTCATCCAATAGAAAGTAAATTATCTAAAACCCAACCTGTAATAAGTGATTTCCTTTCAGTTCAGGAGCACAATATGTCTCCTTAGGATCATTTTTTACCATCTGATAATGTTTCTTTCCTCTCCTGGTCCATTAATGTAGAGCAGGGTTAGTTTACCCATAAATCTGCTGTCCTGAAGGGACAACAATTCAATTCATGGCAAATTTTCCTCATATGCTTCAGATTTATTGTTTCCTAACGTTCTTTTCCTTTTTGTTTTTGTGTACTTCGAAGTTGAAATGGCCAGTTTCCCATGAGTTCTGACCAGTATGAGTCACGAGCACAGTGAACATTGCAAATTGTATTCAGTGGAGCACCTCCACAGGCAGCAAGGGATTTCATTTTTGTTTGTTACATTCAGTGAGAAATACCTGTATTTACCAGGTTTCTGTCTTTGTAGAAGACATGTGATTGTTCTGTTTGAGATGTTCTGATATTAAGACACAGAGCAATTTAGACAGCGACACCATGAACATACAGAAGTCACCTGTGTGGTCTGTCTGTCTTATAGATTACTGTCAGCATATAGACTCATCTGAGACATGTTTTTATCTATGCTCATGAGATAGAGACACACATAGTATCATCATGTGACACACTGTTTTTGCCTGGCTTCAGCACTCACCCTCCTCTCCCTCTCTCCCACAATCTCCAGTGTTTGAGGAGCCCGAGGATCCCAGCGCCCGCTCCTTCTTCTCCGAGATCATCTCCTCTGTGTCCGATGTCAAGTTCAGCCACAGCGGTCGCTACCTGCTCACCAGAGACTACCTGACTGCCAAAGTCTGGGACCTCAACATGGAGAGCAAGCCCCTGGAGACATACCAGGTGTGTGACCGACCACATGTGCAAATTACGAGGTTGAAATACAAAAAACATGAGAATGAATATATTTCTCTTTGGTTTGGCTTCTGCGGTGAGATTCCCTCAGGCGAGCAGCAAATTGACTCTGGGGAAAGGTGATCCGATCAGTTGTGGAGGGAGCATTAACATATTGTCACTGAATCCTCTCGTCTGTTGAGTCACTCCACTGTTTTATTCCTGCTTCATCAGCTGACTGATAACATTCAATCATTACTAACAGCCTCTATCACCCAACATTCTCATTATTACTCTGCTGATGATACCCTAGTGCCAAAACACATGCTGCTGCCACAAAGTCCTGCATATGTTTAATTTTCTTTACATTATTTTATTCATTTATTAAATACATAAAATTACTGGAGGACAACAAACAAACATATGCATCCACATGCTGGGAAATAAGTAACTAAGAATAGAAGTAAGTTTCTTTTCTCTCTCTTGAAAATTATATTTTACATTATGGATATGTTGTTGTATGTGTCCTCATTTGTTATGTTATTTATTAGATTAGATTGATTAAAGTAAATCTGAAGAGTTAATTTACATGAACACATAAGAGCCATTCTTAAAATGTATAACCACCAGTTTGATTTTTATTCCTTTGAGTCCACAATAAAAAAAAAACACCATGTTATGAAAATCATTTACTACAGACAAGCCTTATCACTGATACAAGGCCGGAACATATTATATTTGGCTGTATTTGATTCTGTGAGGTGTATTAGAGATGTCACACATTAAACCTAAACTATAGGGCACTTTGGAATACAAATCCCCAGATCATCTGTCATATAGTTCAGCAATTTTTCCCATAAAAGTCTTATCACAGAGCAGTCCCACAAACCTCTCACATCTCCAACCCAACGTTTGTGTTAATTTTTGTGTGACAGATAAAGTTACAGATTAGTAGGAGGAAATTCACCTGAATTCATGGCTTGGATAAGAGACACTTGATAATCTATCTCAGACAGCAGTGAAGCTGTTCTTCTGGCTTGTGTTGGCCCAACAATTCACAAAGAATGTATTGTGGCCACTGAATGGCCACTGATAGCACCATGAATTGTACATCACTTGCAACCCCTGTCTGCCTCGTCTCAAGGTCCAGTTCACAAAAGATATTGCACTAATGGTGTTATAGTGCAAACTCAGTGGTGATGGTGATGGAGAGGTGGAAGGCATGCATGGCTGCAGCAGGAAAGAACTACTACTATATTGAAAATGAGGAGCAGTGAGATGACAGGCTGACAGAGTGTGTCGCTGTGCTATTGGTTGATAGTCAATCAGCTGAAAACAGCTGATGACTAAATTGACAGGCAGACAATGACACCTAGAGATAGTGAGTGAGCATGCGTGCAAGGAGTGAACGGCAGGGTGAGAAAGAAAACTGACAGCCTGAGCATGAAAAGTATTATCTTCCTGACTGAACTTTTGCCAGAGCTTCATGAGGCTATTAATGGAGATTTTTCTGAATTGGATTGTTTTTATAGTGAGGTTCATTTGCATAGAAAGGGGCCTGTTTTGCGCCAAATGTATGCATATTACCTAATTTAAATAGCACAGGAGCGCAGAGTTGCTATTTGCTTGACAGTGCAGTTAAGGTCACATTTCACCATTTGCAGGTGCTTAAAGAATTACAATTTGTGCAGATGGAGCAGCCGTAAAAGACGAGCAATCCTTTTGTGAAGTTGCCCATCTACACTGGCCTTTTCTTTAATTTGTCACCCTCCAGCTTGTCTGAATCCCATACAGCAAAGTTCAGATGTTTGTTACGTGCAGGATTTAGTCTTCAGGCACAGTCCAGGTCAGTGTTGCTGCTCAGATTCTTTAAGTAGAGCTTTTTGTTTGTGACTGCTGGGTGACTAACTGTCCTTTTACTGAAAGAGGGCTTTGTCATCCTGGAAATATGAATAATAAGAGACAGAAATGAATCATGGGAAGATAGTTGTCTCTCAGAATCACAGGACTTGCTGATGATTAGATTTTTCCAAAACCTTTTAAGGATAATTGGATTGATTACGAGCCAGAGAATGTACTTTTTCCCGTGAGTGCAGAATCACCAGAAACCGTTGCTGAGGCCTAAGTTTTTTTTACTATAATCTGTAGATGCATCAGATTGTGTATATTTGGCAGATTAATACATGTGTGAGACAAGCACGAACGATATTGCTTGACGTGCTGTACACAATGTACACACACAAAACTAACTATAAAGCTGATTTTTTTTTGTGTGTGTGTGCTATCTTTCTCACATCCGCACACAATTTATCTCGTGTGTCACTTCTAAGTGTTTACAATCAGCCGTACCAGCCTCTGTTTATGCAAATATGTGCAGTAGAAGTATTTATCAACTCCTTCTTTCAGAGTGTGTTTAGTATTCCTGCCGCGGGTGTGTGGGTGAACATGTGTGTGTCTGCCTGACGTGTGAGGGCCTGTGAGGCCGCCAGGAGTGGGAGGCCAAGACGCACTGGAGCTATTTATAGTCCGCCGAGCCTCCACTCATAAAGCGAAATGGGAAGGAGGGATACCTTACACAGTGCCCGACACCTAGATCTGCAATGCAGCACAGAGAGGGAGGAAGGGGGGGAGA
Source organism: Epinephelus lanceolatus (assembly GCF_041903045.1). Classification (NCBI taxonomy): domain Eukaryota; kingdom Metazoa; phylum Chordata; class Actinopteri; order Perciformes; family Serranidae; genus Epinephelus; species Epinephelus lanceolatus. The sequence continues at coordinate 25,035,615 of NC_135740.1, read as the reverse complement.
GAGAGGTGAGGGCTTGGGGAGGAGTGTGAGGATGGTGTGATGAGATGAGGAGGGAAGAATAGAAGGAGAGTTTGTAAGTGAGAGGATGAGAAAGAGGGTTGGCAGAGGCTGAGTGGAGTAAACTGAGGGGAGAGAAGGGATTTCAGGGCTCTGACTCTGGTAAACTTACACTCTTACTCCTCCTGGAACATGAGAAACATGTACAGATCCATGAGGGAGGAGGCGCTGTGCTCTAAATCAGAGATCACGCACACTGGGAAAAAGAGATGATATATATTCAACTTCAGCTGACACTGTATCATTTCACCCCGGGCTGAGAGACCCATAGGGGAAAACAAAAATGTCACCTGGTTTGATGTACAACCGTGAGCCGACCTCAGCTTGACCATTTATTGATCGTGAAGCGACTGTTGACTGCTGACTTTATGCAGAATGTGAAAATAGGGGGCCTAATGCAGAGTGCAGCGGCTGCAGGAAGGTGTAGATTTCAACCCCTTGCATCACACTGCTGACACAGGCAGGTGCAATGAAAGCACAGGGGAAAAGAGTTATTAGTCAGTGAATACGTGTGTGTGTGTGTGTGTGTGTGTGTGTGTGTGTGTGTGTGTGTGTTCACATGTGTGTCTGTATTATCATGCCCTTGGTGGGTTTGGATGTTAATGGGTTTACTGATATGGAAAAGGAGTTTAGATTAAAATGTACTCCTGGCCCTCGTATTGCTCAGGGCTGGTGTTGTGTCTCATTAGAGTTGCCTTCAGGGAGGTTTGTGTTACATGTTTAATGTGTTTTGTCTGTGTGTGTGTGTGTGTGTGTGTGTGTGTGTGTGTGTGTGTGAGTGAGTGTGAGTGTGTGTGTGCGTGTGCATGTGCGTGTGTGTGTGTGTGTGTGTGTGTGAGTCTTCTGCTCTCCTCTATTTATAGTGTACACAGAGAGTCAATACCTGGGATTGAAGCAGCTGTGTGCTGGACTCATTTTTAATAATTTCTGTGTGTGTGTGTGTGCGTGTGCGTGTGTGTGTGTGTGTGTGTGTGTGTGTGTGTGTGTGTGTGTGTGTGTGTGTTCTTCCAGGTTCACGATTACCTCCGCAGCAAGTTGTGTTCCCTTTACGAAAACGACTGCATCTTCGACAAGTTTGAGTGTGCCTGGAACGGCTCAGACAGGTACGTGAAGTGTCTGGATGTGTTTCTGTGTTTCAGTACTAAGTGTTAAGAGAAATACTCAGATCTTTATGTACGCAGAAGTACCACAGTGTTCAAATACTCCATTATAGGTACTTTTATCATGTACTTTATTCATGTCTGGCTATTTTCTGTGTTGTAAAATGTGTGGCTGCCTTGTCTACTCCAAAACAAATCTATCTATGGGTACAAATTAAGTAACCTAACCCAAGTGAAGTCCTGCATTTAAAATCTTACACAAGTAAAACTGCTGGGATGCATGATATTGGGTTTTTCGCTAATATCTGATATGCCGGTATATAACAACTATAATATATATATATATATATATATATATATATATATATATATATATATACGATATATAACCAATATCGATATATCCAATTTTTTCCCACCTAAATTTTGTCTCTTCTGTAGTGGAATTAGCATCATATTATACATGCATACTCTTACCGTGATGGTGATGTTTTTCAATTTCAATTTTGAGGCCAACATCGGCCAAGTCCAGTGACGTGCCGATATTATCATGCATCCCTACCATGCATCCCATCCCTTTGTAATTTGGAGGAAGTGACCCTTTACATTTAGCGATGGAGTTAAGGGTTAAGGTAGTTTGGGAAGTTAATATAGTCGATTACAGTCCTCACCAGATTAATACTCAAAGAGAAAAGAGAATGAAACCCTTCAGACTGTAGTAACTGATCATTTCTCTCCTCAGTGTCATCATGACTGGAGCCTACAACAACTTCTTTCGCATGTTCGACCGCAACACCAAACGCGACGTGACCCTGGAGGCATCACGAGAGAGCAGCAAACCCCGTGCTGTCCTGAAGCCGCGAAGGGTCTGCGCCGCCGGAGGAAAACGCCGGAAGGACGACATCAGCGTGGACAGCCTGGACTTCACCAAGAAGATCCTCCACACAGCCTGGCACCCGACTGAGAACATCATTGCCATCGCCGCCACCAACAACCTGTACATCTTCCAGGACAAACTCAACTCTGAGATGCATTAATGAAGGGATGTCAGCAGCGGATACAAACGAGTTTACACCTGAACACACAGCTATGCCAGAATGTACACATTTACGGACATACACACACAGGAATATGCCTAACACACACCTACACAGTCAGAAAACACACACACATTTAGGTCTACTCTTTGACACACTCCCTCACCTCCTCCCCACCCAGCCTCCCAGAACTGAAAGGACCTAGAAAGGGCTAGAAAGGGAACAGGCTGGATTACGCAATGGATTATGGATTGCAAAATTGTCCAAACTGTGGATTTCTTGATTGTTAAGCTCTGGATTGTGCTTGATGGTGTGTTGATTGCTACAGCTTCTGAGAGGGATAACCCCCCCCCCCCCCCCCCCCCCCCCGATGTTTACATATTTGTCTTTTTTTTTTTTTTTCTTTTTTTTTTTGTTCTTCCGGCTCTTTTGCTTTCTCCACCTCCTCCTCCTCCTCTCCTTTCTGTATTTGTGTGCTCGAACAAAGCCTATTCTTATCCCTTGCCCACTGTTTTGTGTAACGAAAACCCTTCGTGGTTGTCAACCAGCGGCACTGATGAAAATGGGGCATTTACGTAACTGGCTGATTTTTCCGATCAGCTGAACCCCCCCTTCCTCTGTTTTCGTAACTTCTTGTTAAATGATGTTAATGATGGTAATTATGATGACGATTTAAAGTGATAACGTGATGTGCAAGGATGAATTCAAGACCCTTCCCCTCAACCCAAGTGCACCCAGACGCCTCTGAGCTCAACTGGACCGTGTTCAGTCAGTGAGGTCAAACATTGACAGTCCTGCAGACAGAAGCAGAAGTTACACCACGGCCTAATGTGAGGACACACACTCATATCTGCTCCACACAGTGTGTTTCAGTCATTAATGTCGTCTCCGGCCCTTCTCTGATTGTGGATTCTGCTTCTGGTGCGAGGCTACATCGTGTGCTACTTTGCCGTTCAATACAACTCAAATCAAGCAAAAAAAAAAAAAACTTAAAAAATGAAATAATTTCAACAATCAAGCAAAAAGATGCTGCATGTAAAACCAATTTAGCCTAGGTGTTTATAAATTGACTGACTGACTTGGCTGCCTTCTTAACCATTTAGACCCAGCTGTACAAAGGCTTCAGGGGCCCCGGGGCCCCGTGCAGCACGAGTAACCATAGACGACTGAGCTCTCCTACCTTTATTTGTGTCTTCGGGCACTGAAGCATGTTTACCAGTGTTCGGTTCATACACTTACATGTACATTTTGAATGAAGTCGTCCAAGAATCAGTTTCTCCTCGACTGAAACTGAGAACCAAGAAGAATGGGGAATGTTTTCATTAATGTTGTTCTCTAAAAGAAAAAAAAAAAAAAAATCAAAGGGCCTAAATGGTGTCTGTATATATCAACTTTGTTTTTGACATGTATGAGGTTTTGTTTTTTTAAACATCCTTAAACGGACTGCGGACGCGATCATCCGCCTTGATGACCGCCTCCAAAGCTACAGCAGAGAGATGGTACTCTAATCTCCTCAGCCTTCCTCACTTGATTACTTTGCTGATGTGCAGAAGCTTTTATTTTTTAGAGAACAGTTTATTCTTTTATTTATCCTTTTCTTTTCCTGTCAGTTTTCACTCCACCACGTCCTGACCAAACTAATGTTGATTCACATATTTTTGTGTTAATGTATGTTGATGACAAAATTGTCAAATGGACAGTTATAAATAATGTTAATATGTTTTTTTTCTGAATAAAGATTTCAACGAAATTGCATCCAATGAGCGTACATCTGTGATTTTTATTGCCATGTAATTATATGAGACTGATAGTAATTGCCAGTGCCATTATGGAAATGTGCACACTTTATAGCTTCAATTTATATGGACCTATTAGGGCTAGTCATTACAGTCTGTGGTACAGGCAAAGGCATGTAGTCTGAGGCGCCACCTAGTGTCAGCTTACACTTCCTGCACATAGTGTGAACTCCAGTTAAGACATAAAAGTTATCCTGTCCTGCTATACTGAAAGTAAACTAGGCTCTAAGTAAATCTTTATTCAAAAATGTAATCTTGCTATTAAATCTCATTCATAGACTTTTTTTTTCACAACAGACATTTTGACTTGTCCTGGCAGGAAAAACAGGTGGAACCAATCACATTCAAACTGCAGTGTCTGTTTTCTTGGCCACCTTGAAGCAGCAGTAACAAGTTGAACACAGCAATGACATACATGTTATCGCCTTTTAATTTAATATTGCAAACTTGTTTACACATCCAGCAGTTACAGAGCAACAGTATCATTCATATGGAGTCATGTTTCTGGATACCTGGTGAATGTAAGTCTAATATTCAGTCTCTTTTTTTTGCTTGAGTCCTCGCTAAGCCCAAGAAAGTTGATCACACTGCTCCTGAGATCTTTACATTGGTTTCCCGTTTATCGGGGAATTGATTTTAAAATACCACTGTTGGTTTATAAAGTACTGAATAATTTAGAGCCAAAATACATTTCTGATCTTCTGTCCTCTGTCCTCTGGGACATGTTTGCTTTGTTTTCCCAGAGTCAAAACTAAACGTGTTATTCTATTTTAGCCTGTTTTTTTTCTATCCTCTTAACCTCTTGGCTGTTTTGAATTGTTTTAATGTCATTTTATGATGTTTCTTTTGCTCTGTTTTCATGTTTTTGATGTTTTATGTAAGGCACTTTGAGTTGCTCTGTTGCTGAAATTTACTATGTAAGTACACTTGCCCTGACTTTTAGTTGCGTTTATGGTATACTAACTCCTGAAGGACATATATGACTCTCTAACTGCTAAATGCTCCCGTGTTCACCTGGTAGCTCAGTTGATAACTGTGCCTGCTGTTCAGTGTGACACAGGCAGAACAGCTAAACAATGAACTAAAACTCAATATAATGTTTCTCAAAGCTGAGGGGAGCCTCGGATGCAAGTTGTAATTCTCTGTTGGTTCATTAGCATCCCATTTCATATTGTCACATTGTTTTGTTAAAAATGTTTATCATAGCAATTTCAATAATACCTCTGTTTGGCAAGTATTGAGATGTAGTTCAGTAAGTGGTTACACCTGTGTTTGGTGCGTTTAAATGTTGTGATAAAGGTCCACTTAACTTCAGCTTAGGGCTGCATCTAACTATTTCTTTCACTGTTTCCAACTCTGATTGGTCTATAAAAGGTCAGGAAGTGGTCAAAAACGTTGATCAGTGTTTCCCAAAGCCCAAGATGATGTCCTCAAATGTCTTGTTTTGTCCACAACCCAAACTTATTCAGTTTACTGCCATACAGGAGTTAAGAACCCAGGAATAACACACATAAGAAGCTGAAATCAGATCATTTTTACCCTAAATTGTCTGTAGGTGTGAATGTGAGTGTGAATGGTTGTCTGTCTCTATGTGTCAGCCCTGTGATAGTATGCTGACCTGTCCAGGGTGTACCCCGCCTCTCGCCCAGTGTCAGCTGGGATAGGCTCCAGCACACTCAAGGCCCCTAACAGGATAAGCAGTTATGGAAAATGAATGAATGAATGCAGTTAATGTTGAATAAAAACAACAACAAGCACGTTTTCATTATGTTTATGGGTCACAGTATAGAAAACAGTAGTGACATCCTAACTTCAAACACATCATCACACAGGGACTGCAAATATTCAATATATTAAATCTCTGCACAGCAGAGAGGCAGACGAACGAGGGAGAAGAAGGCAGAGATAAAGTTGGATACCTGCTCTGTCATAGATCACACACAGATGCAGTTGAGCTTTTTAAAAGGTACAGAATTAAAGACGTGATTTAGTCTATTCTCCTAAGTTATGTTTAGATTAAGGCACTTAAATTTCCACTAGCAACCATTTTAAAATCATGACATACTGAGCGTTCTGTCTGTTACATGATTTAAGCCTGACAGCAAAGGAAACCCTCACTACTCATCATCAGCAATACAAACTTTTGTGCGAAAATAAAAGAAAGTTTCTCTTTTGTAGTTTGGAGGCCACAAACAATGAGAGTACAGTTCAACAGGGAAACTGTAAAATGTAAATACTGATGATTTTGGCTACAATAAGCATAAAAATGAGTTCAGCACACAGTGTTTGTACAACGAAAAAAAATCACAATGATTTAGGGATGCACAATATTGGATTTTTTGCTCATATCTGATACGCCGATATGTAACAACCAATACTGATATCAATATATCCACTTTTCTCCCACCTAATTTCAGTGATCATCAAGTCTCTTCTGTAGTGAAATTAACATCATATTATGCATGCATACTGTGATGGGGACATGAAATACAATACTTTTCAATGTATGTAATATTCATTCATTGTGCAAAATTAGAGAAAGCATGTTGGCCGATCCTGATAGTTAAGTTTAAAGTCGATATTGGCCGATACCGATGACGTAGCGATATTAACGTGCATCCCTGCAATGCATTAAAAGAATGCTTCACCCACAAAATGACCATTTGTATATCAATAACTCACCATCTGCTATTTTGAATTTGTGGTCTCCTATGACCTCAATTTATTAAGAACATTCACTGTCTTCATGAATTCTAGGTGACAGTTATTTGAGGGTGAAATATTCCTTTAAAAAACTGCTGAGCACAAATGCAGCTTAAATTGGCTGAAATGCACATCTGACCAGAGCTGAGAAAGTTTACACCGTGCTTTTCTTACTTTAGTGTTAGGCAGTAAATTACATATTCTAAAAACCCTATTAGTCTGTGTTTCTCTCCTTTGAATATTTAATTTCATTATATTACGTGTTCTCACATATTTTGGCTCAAAAGCTATGAGAATGCAAACACACACTCGCTCAAGTTTAGATTTACAACAGGTCTGATACCACAAAGTGTGTGAGTATCCAACCTCTTGCAGTGTTAAGAAGGTGTGATGTACAATCATTAATGTTCTTCACTAGTATTATCATACATCTTATTTCTCCCAGAGGTGTGTTTGTCAGATCTTTATGCCGCCTCCTGAGTCACAGTCTCTGTTTCGGTCTCTGAGTGCTGCTCTAGCTGAGCGGTCAGGAAGGGGTTGAAGAAGAAGTCAAACCCGAACTGCAGAGCGCTCCGAGCCGTGCGCCTCCAGTCGTGTTCAATCTTGTACTGCCTGCGGCTGGGCAGGGGGGCATTGCTGCACGACATGCAGTGAATGGCTTTCAGCTCAAACACGGGCCATTTGGAGCCTAAACGGCCCTCCAGTATGGTGCTGAACTCCACCAGGCTTCCTGTCTTTAAGTACAAAAGCACAGACTTGAACTCGTTACTGGCTCGCAGAACTATGTCCTTGGTGGCATCTTCGTCCTCTACGATCGTCCCGTTCTTGGTCTTCCTCTCCAGCGGCATGCCCATGGTGACTTCAAATTTGTATCGATCAAAACGTTTGATGTGACATTCGTGCTTGGCCAGTTTTTTAAGTTTACAGAGAGGATCCTCTGGAGGCGGAGCTGGGGCAGGCAGAGGCTGGGGCTCAGCTGTGACATTTGCCGCTTCCTCACACAAAGGATATGGCTCACCATACAGACACCGCATCCAGTTCCCCACAAACAAAGGCAGCAAGTTGATAACCGACTGCGGCCCGTTCTCAATGTCAGTCACACGGACGTATTTGAAGCGTCCAGTCCAGGTGACACGATGTCCTTCGAGATGAGAGCAGAGGATCTGAGTTTGGGCCATGTTGGCCTCTTTCCAGGCCAGAGGCCCGCAGAGGCTGCTGTACTCAGGCCAAGTCAGGGTGGAGTTATACACCTTCATACCTTCAGACCTGTACACGTACATCCAGCAGAAGAGCACCACTGCACTGAGCCACACCAGGATGAGCTTCACGATGCTGCTGTGTGACAGAGACCGAAAAACCGCGATGGGGTTGAGGCTGAAGCGAGTCCAAAGCCTCAACACCACTGGCACAAAGCAAATTGTCAGTGTGACCACCATCTTGGTCACCTCCAGGGCAAGAAACCACTGCACTAACTGGATGATGAGCATTGCGGCCAGGCCCAGTGAGAGTATAGGAAGGGCAAACAGGAAGAGGAAGTAGCCAACGGAGGTCCGGATGAGTCCTATTGCAGTGGCGTTATTAAGGAACACCAAGCTGAGCTCACACCAAGTAAAGCAAACCAGGTAGGGCACCAGGCACAGGTAGGTACCCTTGAAGCCTTTCAGCTGGGCCATACGGAACAGCAGATAGACAAGGTGTCCGTACAGCAGACACGGCACCCCCAGGTTAAACAGCACTATGTCCCCTAGAGGCACAGTGATGAACGTCATCCCAAAGGCCCTGAGGAACCAAGGGAAGGAGTCTGGCAGGAGGTGAGTGAGGGAGCAGGCTCCAGAGAGGACTTCTGTGAGGAGGGCTTTACGAGCGAAGAGCTGAGCAGAGGCGTGAAGGCTCAGGAAGGCGGTGACAGTGAAGAAGAGAGCGATAGCAGCCAACTCTGAGCAGGGGATCCAGGATTTATCAGCAACAGGGAAAGAGAAAACCACAAAGATCACAGAGAGCAGGAAGTACCTGGAACAGAGAGACAGGACGTGTTCATTTAGCTGCAGAAGCATTTTTAGTTCCATAAAACGTGTCATCTTGATTTCTTTCTCTTAAATTTACAGTTTATTTTGAGAATAATAGTTCACCTTTACACCATTTCATCTACTTAGTATGCTCTTACTATTTGTTGTTATCATGGGTCAGGTTAAAAAGGTAGACTTGCAGCTTGCTTCTTAAAGTTACATAGCATAACCTTTATAAAAATAAGTTTTAGTCATATTTGCTGAAACTGTCACTGCATCCTGTCAGTAGTACATGAGACAGATAATCTGTGAGAAGACCATGTTCCTCTTTCTCCTCCTTGTGCTCCAAATGGCACGGATATACCGGTTTCAAGGTATACCCTGATATAAAAGTTGACAATTATCATACCGTGTACATTTTCTTGTCTACAATATAAAAAAAAAATGCAACTGGACTCCTCTTGAATTCGCGTGGTGGAGATACCGATGGAGAATGGAGCAGCGCAGCCTGTGCTCGAGCAGTGAGTGATGCTGTGTTAGAGACTCCTGGCTCCGATTGGCTGATTTCATTCAGATGCAGTGAACTCTTGCAAACACCACTAGGAGCACTTATACCTGATTTTCCACCAAGTTAGATCTGGTTCTTAAACTGGTTACGTTAAGGACTCTTGGAATCTTTGTTCCATCTAGTGAACCACACTGTGTCTCCACCAGTTTTGAGCGGAACCATTTTAATGAAAGATGCGTCATTATTGGAGGACGTTGCATAATGCACAACGGAAGTAAACAGTAGTAGCAAGATGGCAGATTGCTTTGGTCACCTGCGAGCTGTTATCAGTTGCAGATCTTTGATTTAATCCAAAAAAAAAACAAGCACAGACCAACTACTAATGATAAGAAGGCATAGAATGCCATTTCATGCAAGACTCCATCCTCTCTTTCCAATCTGTAGAATAGGACACGCCCACTGATGTCGTCATGGTTCGCACTTCAGGTCAAGAAAAATCTGCCATTTTTTTTGTTTTTCAGCTGGGAGCAAACTTTTAGGGTTCCAGACCAATTTATTTTTGGTTGAAATGCCCAAAATTATTAAAACTTAGGTGGACAAACCAGATGACGCACACAGAGATCCATTCATCTTTAAAGGCCCAAACATACTCGGACGGAACGGACTCCGCGGAGGTCCGCGCGACTCAAAGCGGACGACCACAAGCCCTGTGCGCGCACACCACTGACTGCTCGGCATGTATTTTTCACATCGCGAAAAAAATCGATTTTTCAAAAATAAAACGACTATTCGAAATTCGAAAATCGTGACCCATCCCTAGTAAGGATGTAGTGACAGTTTGCGCAAATATGACAAAAAGGTGTTTTTTTTTTTAACAGAAGTTACCTACTGTAGCTTTAACTGCAGTGACATTAAAATAATAAAAAAAATCTGCATAATTGTATCTACAAGACGATGCTAGATGGAAATTTCGTTGTCAAACTAGTAAAACCTGAACAAAACCAAAATTAACATTTGCAAACAAACCTGAGCAAACAATGAAATTCAAAGTAATGATTATCAAATTAATACTTTGTTCACATAGATTCATGTAAATAGAGGTGTTCTTACAGGTAAGGCTCCAGGTGCGTCCATCCAAAGTTAGTCTCAGCCTGCTCCAGATCCAGACCGGGTTCAAAGTGAGTCAACAGGTCTGTCAGTGCCCGAAAGTTTTCCCATGCTTTTGAATTCTGTAGAAAAAGATGCTAATTAACTTCTATTTACTTGTATCTTCTCAAGGAGGGACATCTATACTCTAGTACACAAATAATAATTTAAAGTTTTAATGAGAAACAACTCGACTAAGCTCTATCCAAAATGTTAATTTTTGTATAGGAAAAATTACGAACCTGAAATACCCGCAGCGTGCAGATGACCATGGAGAAAAATGAGAGGTAGAAAACCAGCAGAGGGATGAGGAAGATGAAGAATTCGATCGTGAGGTTGGAGATGATGAAGAAGAAGATGAGTGCGTTGACGTGGTGCGTGGGGATCAGTGCGCTGAGCCACTGCATGCCGGCCCGTGATGCCCAGTCGATGAGGTGCTCTTTGATCTCAAGTAAGGCGTACAGAGGGAACTTGAGCAGCTGGGGGAACGACAACACAGGAGTCGGGTCAGAACGTCGACAAGGTCCCAAAATCTGATTTCTACTTCTACATACAGGCATACATAGAAATAACATCAACACTGTTCCTTCTTCACGTTCTGTTGCTAACATTGGTTCATATTTTGAATGTCTGAGAGCTTCCTACCTTTTGATGTAAAGGCAATTCATCTGGATTTTTCACCACTACATCATCTTCGTCGTCGTCGTCATCACCTCCTGCCGCAGCCATGACTGGTGAAGGTGCAACACCCTGAGCGTACTTCTTAGTCATCTCAACAAAGTCGTCGAGACCCACTTGGCACCTGGCTACAAAGATGTAGAGAAGACACATGAGTTGAATAAATACAAATAATGCATTTACTCCTTTGACTTGTTTTAGGCAAGAGGAATACATTACAAATTGCACATAGAAGACTGTATTAGTTAACACTTTTTTTTTTACAAGTCAGGTCCATATTTATAACCACACCTACCCTCATTGGTGACCATAGTCTCCAGGACTCTCCTCTGTTTCTTGGCAGAGCTGTTTAGTGGACCTCGGGACACTGGTTTACCTGCAAATGAAGGAGAGACAATACAAGAACATGCAATTCATCTGTACTTCTTAGATTCTTCAAAGCAATCCGCAGCATGTTGAGTATACAGCTATATTATCATACATTACTTTTACAGAGCAACATAAAAGTGTACAGTGTCAGTGTGTTTAAATACAATACAGCCCACCCGTACCCGGCTCTGTGTGGACATGTTCAACGTTCTCCAGCATCTCGGAGACAGCCACCGACTTCTTCCTCTCCGGGTTCAACTTCCAGTACATCAGAAGAGCTGCTTTCCTGACTCCCCTCTCAAAGCGCGTCTCCGTACACAGCTTCTTCACCTCCTCAAAGTTCTCCAGAGTGATCCCTGAAACACACACACACACACTGATGATGGACAGGTATTCTCAGCATCACTTGGAGTGAAGTCTAAACCAGTAATGCTACTTTGCTGTGGGATTACTGGTACCTTTCCTGGAGGCTAAGCACTGCTGCAGTGTTTTGACGGCATCCCTGCGGCCTTGTTTAGCAGCCTGGATGAGCCAAGTGACCGCTGTGCAATTGTTCAGCTCCTCGTCTCTTTCTTCTGCCAGTGCCAGGAAGTAACGCCCCATCTGGACATACATTCAGAAACTCTTAGACTTGCGTGGCAAGCATTACCGTGACTTAGTCAACTCAAGACCTGTCCTTCCCATCAATATGTCCCTCTAAAATAACGCTTGTCCTTACTTGTCTTATCTGTTCCATGCCCACCATATGGTCATTAAAGTCAAAAGCATTTGCAATATGTTCATTGACACTGACCTTAGTTTGTGCTTTTGCATCTCCTGACTTTGCTCTCTCCTCCAAGTCTTCGAGACTGACCTCCTCTTCTGGCTCTTCTGAGAGAAACAGAATATCATTTACTACACACTCAACAGTAGACTTCTTTGGTCTTTAAAGGAATACTTCACCCACCAGGTGATCATTTCTACAGTATATCAGTTACACATGCTGTGTTACACTTAATTCTTGAAGAGAACTTTGTTTTTCTTGCTTCCACAGTGAACAAAGAGTCTAAAAACAGAGCCTCATTTATCCACTCATGTCCTCAGTACTTCCCAAACAGACAGCCCTTTCTGACTGGGAACTGAACAGAATGTGAAATGTTATCTATGCTGTCTTCAAAGCCAGACTCCACTGACACGGGCACTGGTCTACCACTGCCTCGATTGGGAGTTTGTTTGTTATTGTGTGACTTTGACAAATCTGAACTAACTCTTTAACACTGAAGACACACAATAATACAAACAAATGATAGAAAAAATACAATTAATGCCGAATCACGATACAAGATCCAAGATCCAAGATCCAAGATCTAAGAGGATATATAGTCTCATATCTCGATAACAATATAATATCCTCATCATGCCCAGCCCTGTTTGGAGGGTAAAGTATTACTCTAACAAAAGCTACACAATACCACAGATTCTTAATGAAACAGTGTCTAACAAATTTCCTTACTGTGTAAAATTTTTGGCTGTTAATGTTTAAGTAAAGTGTGTCTTCTGTAAATAGGTGCTTGACACAAAGGGACAGTTATTTAATAATTATTTCTTCTTGTGGGAAAAAGTTTTATATCTGTTTGATGTCTTTGGTCCCAGTTGCAACTGTTTTTGACAGGGCAACTGTATTTGTATAGCAACTTTCAATAACAACATCAAGACAAGATGAAATAGAAACACTACACAAACCAAGCACCCACAACACACACACACGCAAATGTCTTCCTTCCAGCTGTCCAGTCATGACACGGTGCAGTGAAAGCAGAGCGTCCTGGTAACTGAAACTGCTGACCAAGCTGTTTCCATTTCAAGTTCATGTCCACAACTGACAAAAATTATATGAATGTGGGGAAGCTTTAACTTTAACTGAACCATTTGTTTTTCATGCCTATAGCCCGAAATTTAAGACTGCCACTTTATTTAAAAAAATAAATTAATTTTTCTTCAGGTGATTATTCAAAGTATAATCACATTTTTTTTTACTAATCTTTGGCTTAAAAATACTAGCATCTGGCAACAGTCCAGTTCCATGTGCCAGTTGGCGGCACGAGTGATCCCAAAACGTCAGTGTGAGTCAAATCCTTCCAGAAACAGGTCCTGTCCTGATAAGAATGTCCCTCTGAAACCTGCTGCTTTAATTATCATCTTCTTTTGGCTGATGAGTTCTGCTACTGCCTCACTCGAGCTAGAGCTCACATGGAAAATGTGTCTACATCCTGTAAAGTAAGGTGTCACATTTATTGTGTCACATATACTTGTAGGAAAAAGATGGGGGTGGCAACAAATGTGGAAACACTTTCCAAGATTCAAAACGCCTACGAGCTGTAAGTGATACTGAGGAGTGTAGTGGTGGTCTGTCTGTGCCTGCTGGAAGCAAAAGGAAATTGAATGGGATCCAGTAACTTTTATCAGATGCCCATCAATGCTGCTGCTCATACCGTGATCCTCCACCAGTGCCCTAAAACAACAGCAGCTGCTCGCTTACCTGATGTAACGCACATGCTTACACTGATGCAATCTGTCTCTAATTTTTCCTTTCGCTACATGATGATTATCTACACAGCTTGGCACATGGTACAGGGTGTGTATTTTTCAGGGGACAGGACTGAGTGTGAGTCCAACTGTGGTCCAAATTAAATGACTGCGGTGTTGGATTTCACATGTTCCAGTAATACTCCATATTTACATATCTAGATGTCACTGCAGAGCCACGCAACAAATTAAGATGTGATACTCCCAGTGCAGCTGACAGATCTCCTACTATGTCAACTTCTAATGCAGGATTTGGTTAGTGGGAAGTGAAATGGTCTGAAAAGACAGGGGTGAGACAGGTTTTTTTCCTCAAGTCAGCAGAGTGGGAGAGGCTGCTTTACATGTTGTGGTAAATGACTGTGGTTGTCATGGAGACACTGCAGTACACACAGTAAACTGGGAGTGTTGCCTGCACTGATTGGTAGGGAAAAGGAAAGTGGAAAACTGTAAAGGTTTAGAGATTAAAAGTGTAGTAAGGTCAAAGCTCAGAGTTTGATTCTGACCTGGTTCAGGTGTGGGAGGAGGCTGTGGAGAAATGGCGGCAGCTCCTGCAGCTATAGATCCAGTCAGGGGAGTCTCCGTAGAGGCTGCATTAAGCTGAGATCTGCCCACCTGAGAGGGGCTTCTGATGGGCTGGCGCAGGGGGGAGGCAGGCGGCGTGGACAGGGAGGAAGAACGGGAGGAAAGACCAGGAGAAGTCCGCTGGGAGGCAGTGGAGGGTGAAGATGAGGGTGTAGTTGGAGGCGTCGGCATGGTGAGTTTAGGCTTAGGGCGGTCTGAGGTTGGTACGGTAGTGGTAGAGGATAAGCTGGAAGAGGAAAGGCCTGGCCTCAGGGTGGAGGGAGGTGAGGGGCTGGGTTTTGGGGCGGCTGAGCTGCCAGTCATTGACGGCTCCATGGCTGAAAAAAGACAACAAATCAGCCAAGAAGAAAACCCAAGGGTTTAATCACAATCACACTGATGTTTGTGAGTGTGATAGAATTCAGAATTCAGAATACTTAATTAATCCCAGGAGGGAAATTAGCAGGGGTAGAGTGTTTATAGCAGCAGAGGAAGCCAATGTTCAAGGCTAAACAGCTGACAGGGAGAGGGTATGAGGGAGCAGGAAGGAACAGTATCTGTGCTGACACCTGTGGTAGAGTAACAGCTGTTGTTAGAGGACACCTCTTCTTTTTATTTTAACATGCCCCCTCCACTCTCACTGCAGCACCAAAACAAATCACTGAATCCCCTCCACACCAAAGGAAAGTTGGTGAAATAATATGACTAAATCAAAGCACTACTGTATTACTGCAAAAAAACAAACACCAAGAAGAGAAAACTAGAGTTTAAGCTACAAGAAAACATGATTTACTGTAAGGATAATCTTCACAAATGCACATGTTACAACCTCAGCTTTCACACAGTACCAACAGACACCTGTGGCTCTCAAACATGTGCCATCATATTTTCATCCAACCCAACAACTGACAGCATTAGACTCAGACTTATCTGCCTCCTCATAGCTGAGCATTGACCTGTGCTGATTAAACAAGCAAATTCCCTTTAAACCAACTGTTGATATCTTCACTGCAAATCTATGTTGTGTTTGCTGAAACTCTGTAAAGCATTTTGTCATGTGGTCTGCAGCCTATTTTGGACGTTATCGAGTGAGCCCTGAGCAGCTATATTGAGAAGGTGACATCCTTTAAGTGTCCCCCCCCCCCCAATTAGCCAACAAGCAGAAGCTCCTATGTAACTAACTTAACCCGTGGAGTATTGTGGAATTAGTCCTGATACTTCTCCTAATTTGGCTGCTGTTTATAAATGTTTTCCACAGTGTGTGTACAGCGCCAGAGGCTTTATGTAACCGACATACAGCTGACAGTCATACATGTAGCAGGTAGCTAAAATAACCACTGGTTTTGTTGCTAATGCTAACATATCACAACCGTCCGCTCACCTTTACCACGAGCACACCGGTTTATTTTAAATCCTCCGAGTGAAAAGGCCTCGAGAAATATCTCAGTTGCTTTGTTACTCAGTGTCCCAACTCATTCTTCCCTTTCGCTTTTGTACAAGTCAGCCTGTCCGCTGTCCCTCTGTGGTCAAACTCAAAACACACACAATGTACAGGAAAGTCTGCCAGCTGCTCCATTCGGCGACCACGCCCACTTTGTGTTCTGTGTGTTGTGATTGGACGAAGAGGAGGACTCATTTTTTTAAAACGTGATTTGATTGGCTGTAAAGGTAGGAAGTGCAAATACTTTCTGCTAGTCGAGAGCAATCAACCGTCGAAATTCAGATAAAGTTGCTGGACAGTTGTTACAGTTAATTTAACATATAATACAAGATTAAATGTGTTAAAATGTAAAAATATGTTTCTATAATTGAGCTTGAAGCTTTTTAAACGTATTCTCTGTTTTATTATCGTTGTTCGATTTGGGGGTTTTTTCAGTTTGAAACAACGTAGTAAAGGTTTTCTACCAAGAGATGGCAGTAGACGACATCTTGTTTTCATTTACAAACAATAAGCTATCTCCCTTCAATGTTTTACAATCTTTAAAATTACATTAAACTGCATAAATTGTCCTGCCTGTGTACTCTTACTGGCTTTTAATGTTTATTTTCATATTTTTTTCTCTTCTTTCTCCCTTTTTACTTCCACATGTATGCTATGATTGTGCATTTAATCTCTCTTGTGTATTCTTATCCTCATAACAACCTGTGTCCTCATATGAGGACATCACATTTTGGGTTCACTTGACCTTATTCGTCATTCTGCTTAACCTAGACCTGTTGTCCTCGTGGCAGCCGGCTCTGACAAGTCAGTCTGCAGCCAATCCTGATGCAAAAGAGGACATGGTCCAAAACCTAATCACGTTTTGTAGTTGACACTTGTTTATTTATGATTAATGATGTTTGCAATTTTATGGCAACAGTTTTGACCAATTTTAGCAAAAGTAACAAGCTCAGACACTGTTAAGTCAGAAAGACATTGGGACTTAATTATCTTCTTGTGTTAGGACATTGGGTCTTTATTGTCGTCCCATTTGAGGACATTGGGACTTCATTATCATCTTTTTTGAGGATAATGGGACTTGATTATCGTTGACAGTGTTTATAGTTTTTATATTTGGGTTTGGAGTAAATAAAGGCAGTACCACGACCTTAAAGCCATGTCTGCATTGGGAATACAGTATTTTCAGAATATAGTATATCATTTAATAATTTAAATTGCTCTCAAAAGTTTCAGGTGCTGGAACCTAACATCCATGTAATTTGGTTTTCTTTAGGATTTATTGTTTGTCCAACAACCATAATTAATCACACAATCCAATCTCCACAGTGATGTGCTCACAGCCAAATGTAGTTGGAGTTATTTAATCTGCAAAGCAAGCGGGTACAAAATTGTGAAACCCTGCTTGGGTTTATTATTTTCAGCCAGGTTTACTTTGCGACAACAATATGTTCATTGTGCCCAAACATAAGGGTCTAGGTTTCACAATGCTCGGAGGTATAGCATTTTGCTCACATACATGTACAATGCACCCTACTATAAGGTGCACAGGAAACCAGACAAGAAAAGGAAAACATTAATGTTCAGAAGAGGGGGGAGGCAAAAAGGGAAGCAGATCAGACAATTAAACGACTTACAAAGAGAAAAAAGCAACAGGACTCGGGGGAAGGAGTGAGATTAAAGTTCTAGTCTGGGAATGAGAGTAGATACCACACTGTGGGAAAAGAAGGAAATGGGGCCAGTAATTGCTTAACTGCAGCTGCATTGAAGCAGTTATGCAAATGTCTCTCGATTAGTAGATTAATGCAATCCAGTTGAGAGGATAAGCATGACCCTTATTACTGGGTTTGGTCTTTCACATGCACACCTTCAAACTATATTAGGCAATCTATCTTTTAAACAGGCTTAGACACACATGTACTCACAGATGCAATTCCCAATGAAATTAGGCAACGCAGCTCAAACAAGATATTTGTCATAATGAGCTTGTTATGAGTCCAAATCTTTTGATTATGCAAATCTCCAAGCAGATTTGTTTGGGGCCACATTGCCCCTGCCTCAAATGGTCACAATCGACACTTGCAGGTTTTTACCATGTGGTCATGACTTGAAAATTGAAACAAGCTGCTCTTTTTTTTCTTTGGTCTGCTTGTTTTCTTATCCTGTGTCCCCTCAGGGTGGTCATGACTTATTCTTGGGCTCAAGTGATAGAGACTTCCCCGTCATCTTGTCTTATCTTACATCTGGCAAGCCTTCTGTGTTAGTTGCACTCATTAAAAGCTGCTGCATGACACAACAAATGCACTCAGCCCCCTTTTCGTCTCCTCCTGTGTTGAGGTAAGAGGTTCTCGTGTATACAGTGCAGGCAGCAGGCCCCACCTATGGTCTCCCCCGGCATTACCAATGATTCTCACAGGAAGAGAGACCTGAGGAGGAGGAGAGGTATGGTCAGTAACCATAGCAACCCAGAAGGGTTACGTGAGAACGGACATTGACTGCAGTGAAGATGAGTATTTCCATCACAAACTCAGCCCTGTAGCTCATTCTGACCTTTGAAGTTTCTCTCTGCAGGGAAATGGGATGTAACGCTGGATGGACGTCAGCCAGCTGGTCAAATTCCTTCTAGTTACACACTATGTATTGTGCAAACATCCTACCAGCTTGTTTATGTTATGACACTGATGTAAGAAGAGACAACATGTTGCCATACAATCAGCTACAGATTTCACTCTGGGGAAATTCTCAGACAGAACGTTAATCCAACTCTTGTAACGTTGGTGCCACTGACTAATCGCCTTAGAACATGAACCATCTTTTATTTGAGCCTGTTATTATAAACTCTGACGAAATGCTCAAATCACTGGCACTTCCTACACACTTTTTAAGTGGGGGAAAACTCAACTCCTTCCTGTGGCTTATGTCCCTTCTTCAGCTGCCAGCCCTCTGTGTATTGATCTGTGGCTATTTTGAGGCTTGTGTGGAAAAGACGAAGCAGAGAAAAAGGAAAATTAAGTGAAAGGAAAGATGGAGAATTGGAACAGTTGTGTGTAGTAGCCTTTGGTCACAACCCCTCAGGTCTGGGCTCATACTCTGTTTGGAGTGTGCTGTGTTTTGTCTTAAAGGGGTTCTCCAGCAATTTAGTATAGCACTTACATAAAGCTGGCGGACTCACAAGAGACTTTAGTGTGGTTCAAGCTCCAGAGATGCTGGATCTCTCACAATGCAACTCAGTAGTGTTTTTTTTATTGGACAGTAATTTCCCTGCCTCCTAAATATCCACTCCAGAGCCTCAGGAAACATCCCTACAGCAGACAATAGCACTCCACTTCACAAGTAAAGTGAACTTCAACATCGGTGGGGTTAAAGGTGTAGGTTTTGTTTCGACATTGGGAAGGAGACATGAAATGTGGGTTTGGGGGTCCTCCAACAGGAAACTTTGACCATCAAACACTAAAGTTCCTGCCATCTGGTTAATTTTTAGTCACAAATATGTGCATTTTCTGCAATCGTTTATGGTTGAAATGTCTTTGATTATTGAGTAGGACGAATGTACATGTTTTGAATACTGAGGGGGTGTGTCCTCTGTGCCAATGGGGTGGCATGTCTCTTCAACGAGTTGTTAAAACAAGGATAAAAATCTCTACAGTTAATGAAGAGAAACGAGACAAAGCAGGGATGGAAATCATTACAGTTTGTGTGGAAAATGGTTCACAATAATAAGATGACTTTATTGAACACCACATTGTTTATGTGCAATTCAGGCCACTGGAACTGCACTGTAATGCTTATACAGCTCTATGTGTCTCATTGCTGAGTCATTCTACTTGTGCTGTGGCTACATAAAATAACTTATATTATGGTCCTAGGCAGGGACAGTGTAGTGTACTTGTGGAGCATAGCATTTGGACTGTCTAATGGAACATTTAACAACAGCATTTCCATTAAACACTGCATATTATACACATTGGGTCAGAAACAGAGAAAAATCCTTCTTATAGGTTGAAACGCTCTCCACAAAAACTTCACTCTACACATGAGGTTGTTGTCTTGTTATGTTCATGTTATGAATTAAGTTTTTTGGGGATGCACCATGGAACATTGGGCTCAGATTTTTTCAGACTAACAGTGGTGACTCATGCCTGGGAAGCCTAATTACCTTCATGTGAAAGTTTTACGTCACCGCAAGCACTCTAGACTGGGGGCTTGGGGTTACATTGTGGAAAATAGGTCAGTTTGGTGAGTGGCTTCAGAAATAAATGCAAAAGCATCCAATGTTTTCTATCTATGTGCTTAAAATAAATGCTGTATAGACGAAAGGTAGCTAGATATATTCCTCATTTGAGCCTGTGGCCCCTGCTGAATAGCAGAGGCCACCTCTGAAATCTATAATAAGTTTAATCTGGCAGCAGTCATGAATATGTTAAGCTTATTATGGACAGCTCTTATGGATATGCAGAAACCCTAAGATGATTATGTTAAGTTAATAAAAACAGTGACTCTTCACATTACTGTGTTACTCATAACTGGGCTGCGGAGATGGAAATAGGCTGACTGACTAGAGATTGTTTCTGTCTACCCATGGAGGAATCTGTGATCAAGATGCTTGTATAACTTGGACATTCAGCCTAGTCTGTACACCTTCTCTTAGAAACATAACACAGGCTCAGGGTGCTTTTCACATCTACACTTCAGTTATTAGCTGAATCTAATAACTCCTCGGGTTGTTCTTTTATCTGCAGATGGGATATCACAAGGCCTGATCACATGGTTATTGTGACGCCAAATACAATAAAGTTTCCTTTATCCCTGCTATGTGAAACCTCCATTATAGAGAGAGTGTGGTGCAAAACAGACCCACAAAACCTACCATGCTGCGGAAAACAGTAAAAATACCTCAGGCAGAACAATTAAAAAAAAAAAAAAAAAAACACTCATTACCGCTCTCTGACATGCACTTGCTCTCTGAGTCAATCCTTCACCAAAACAAAACAGGACACACAGCCTTCCCTCTCTTCATCTCTCTCTGCCTGCAAACACAATGTTTTTTTTACTTTATCTCTCCATCTGGGTGTCTGTTTGCTAGCCTCAGCAGGAACCTGAATGGGGTGCAGCTCATACTTCAGACTCACCCCTTTTGCTTGTCTGCTTTACCTCACACAAAAATGTTCCATACATATGAAGAGCACAAGCTTATACAACCTTGAAAAAAAATGCTCACTGGGATTATATTAATTCTGGATTAGTGGGTGATCACTACAGGAGAGGACATGATGCAGACAATTGAAACTCATCCCTGACTGTTTTCTCTTTTTCTTCCACTTCCTATGGCCTCAGTGCCCCGCAGCAATAGGCTGCATATGCTGCAGCCACAGAGAGCTGTGATGATGTGTGCGGTGCTGCCTGTGAATGGCAGACAGGCAGGCACAGTGTGGAGGGGCAGAGACAGGCAGCTGCGCGTAAGTAATGCATCCTGCAGAATCTGGGTCACACTCACACCACTTTCATATTGTGGGATTTTTTTCACCCACTTTTATGATTTGACGAGTCATATTGTCCTAGATAAATATACTGAATTAGGAGGCCCACGGTACCTGTAATTAAAGCTTTTCAGTGACAGTGCATGACTGGTATAAAAGAGGATACAGTGAGTTTGCATGATAATGAAGATGATGGTGGTGCTTAGCCTTTAGTAACCTTTATTATAAAGAACTCATTCTTTGTACAGTGATGCACAATTACAATGAAAGGCAGTGAAAATTCAAAAACAGTTAACAACAATGTACTATTACAAATGCAAAGACATACATTTTAAAGGAAAAAAACGTATTAAGTGAAGACGTAAATAGAAAGGCAGCTTGTGATCTGTGATGAGAAGAACTATATGATGTTGTGTTGGTTGTCTCTTAGGCTGTGACATGCACTGACATATCTTGCTGCATCTATAGCGCTGACACTACTTTCTCCAAGTAGATGTTGCATTTTAGTCTGGTCAGACAGTTGATCAAAATCTTGGAGTTTACATTTGATTTTTGTTAAGAACTTTGTTCTGATGTCTTTGTGTGTGCTACATTGTAGTAAGAAATGTTGCTCTGTCTCCACCTGTCTCTAAGGACAGAGCTGTCTATTGATATATACAGTGGTGGAAAAAAGTTTTCGGACACCCTTAAAATTTTACACAATCTCAAATATTATCATGAAATATTTGTGGAAAAATCTTTTTTCTGTTTCAAAAGGTGTGGCTGCATTAGACAGATACAAACAAATACAAATTATATTTTATTGTTTATTGTTTACAAGAAAAACTAACAAAACTAAATTCTTGACAGTTTCAATATGTCAGTTCTCAACATTGTCGGTATCAAAGTCAACAAATAACAGAGAATGTGTTCTAAACTGAACAAAAAATAAATAAACCATCACATCATCAAATTAATATTTAGTAGTTCTGCCACTGGCACGTAGTAGAGCTCTAATCCTGGCTGGCATGTTCCCCACGAGCCTTTCACACTGTTGAGGGGTAATCTTGTCCCATTCTTCTTGAATTACTGCTTTTAATTCTTCTAAATTCTTTGGTTTATGCTTTGAAACAGACCTTTTGATAATCCACCACAGATTTTCAATGGGGCTCATGTCCAGGGATTGAGCTGGCCACTCTAAGACCTGGATACTGTGCTCCTGCAGCCAAGTTCTACTGGCCTTGGATGTGTGGCAAGGGGCATTATCTTGTTGAAACATCCAGTTTTTACCTCGACGGAACAGTGCACACGCAGAAGGGAGCATGTGGGTTTCGAGAATGGTACAATACTTGGTAGAGTTCAATGTGCCATCACAGACAGTGAGATGACCAACACCAGCAGCACTCATGCATCCCCAAACTATGATACTGCCTCCACCATGCTTGACAGTAGGTACTGTACATGCTGGAGATAATGCTTCGCCTGGCCTTCTGCGTACCCTCACATTAGTAGGAGGAAGATAAAGCTGGAAACTGGACTCATCTGACCACAAAATCTTCTTCCAATTCCTGGCTGTCCAGTTCTTGTGTGCCTGGGCTCAATGACGCCGGGCTAACCTCTGTCTCTCATTGATCAGGGGCTTCTTGATAGCCTTGTAGGACCTCTAAAAGTCGGCCACGTACAGTGCGGGTGGAACACTGGACACCAGTTTGGTTTGACCACTGCTGCTGAAGCTCCTGTGATGTCATTCGGTGGTTTTGCCTGCACATGCGGATCAGGATGCGGTCATTTCTTGCTGAAGAAACCCTTGGACGCCCAGATCTTGGTTTGTCTTCCAAGCTGTTGGTTCGTCTGTATTTCTGCAGAGTGTATCCAACTGCTGAAGGACTGCATCTGCACTTCCTGGCTATCTGGCGGCAGCTGTACCCTTCCTGGCTGAGAATCTTTATCTTCAGGCGTGTTTCCTGCTTTAGGTTCCTTGTTTTAGCCATTTTTGTGTCTGAAGAACTTTCAAATGTGTTGGCTTTATGTAGACACGAAGCTTGGCAACAAAAATTGTGTCTTTTAATAAAAAGAATGACCTTCATCACTGGTACCAAAATGACCCAATACTCAAAATTTCTTATGTATTTTTATGGAACCAATCAATTTTAAATTTTTAATGGCTTTTTTAGGATTTATTTAGTATTTTGGCTGTGACTGTACTAAAAGAAATTGCACTTGAAGAGACCTAAGAGTGATTCTTAATGCAATATTTTACAAATGCATGGGGTGTCCGAAAACTTTTTTCCACCACTGTAAGGATATATACTGGCAGTCACCATCATCATTATCTAATATTCAAAGTGTAGTCTACACAACATGCCAGCATGGATGGATTACTGTATATGGGCCTACTGGACACACGCCCCGGGGGCCCAAAGTGTCAGTCCTCCATTCCCCCACTTCATCTGCAAAATGTCACACAAATTACCGACCAGGAAGACACTCAATGTTACCACACAGTGATACCAAAAAGACCAAAAACAGATGCAAAGGAAGTGCGGAGAGACAAAGTAACTACAAAAACGGACAAAACAACCACAAGATACAAAATGACTACAAAGAGACACAAAACCCCCATAAAGACACAAAATGACCTAAAAGAGACAGAAAGATGCAAATCAACAACAACAAAAAGGCAAAACCACTCCAGAGTCTGTGTGTCTTGCTCTTGTGTAGGAGAGGTGGTGGGGCCTTTTGCATATCTGTGCCCAGGGGACCATTATCTTGTAATCCGCCCATGCATGTCAGGTACAAAACAAATCCATAGCACAAGAGTGCTGATAACATAATCAACATTTCAGTGCAAAGTATTCAGACAATTTCTTCTTCACACAGGACTAGCAGTAACTCTGAACACTGTCAGTTTAAATTGACATATTACAGATGTACATCAAGCTCCAGAACTCAATGGGAAAATACAGCTGGGGTCATGAAGTGGGACAGCTAACTCACTAACAGTGGAAACTATGAAATAACACACAAATGACTAGCATAAACCATCATGTTCTATACAGACACATAAAATGACATTTGCTATGGAACAGAAAACAGCAAGCTTAACAGCAAACTACTCAGTCCAGCACGCTACAGTACTTTGAAAATAAAGAAATGGCAATGAAATGAAAAACATGATAAATATGAACAATAAGTGAATAAATAAAGGCATAAATAAAAACAGACTTGCAGCGTCACATCTTAGCTGTATAAAGACATACTTTAACCAATCCCTACAATATGTTATACTATAAAAACATATAAAATAAGCATATTATGTTATATTGTATTATATTATATTATATTATTTCCATCCTTTGTTGACTGAGTTGAGCTCTTACTGACAATTAAAACAATATATAATTCAAATATTCTCTTCTTTTAGTGCTGGTATCTGTCCGTGCCACCGTACGCCCTGACGGCGCACGTTGCTCCCGCACCGGCGGCGTGTCCACGCACTAACCGCGCGCGGTGTCATTCTTGAACACGCAGTCAGGTGTCGCGCTTCTATCACGCTACCGGCGACGCCCGCCCGGCATTTTTCCCCCTCCCATGTTCCCGACGGCACGGGCACCGACACAGCTTTATTTATTTATCTATTTTTTTACGCATGTGTTTGGATTCTGTAGGAACGTATGACGTCGCGCGTGCACCTCAAGTGTGTGTGTGTGTGTGGGCGTGGAGGAAAATGTCAACGTGCGGCGCGCGAGCGGAGGAGAAGCCCTGAAGCTGAATCCAGTCTGTAGCTAGAGGATGATATCAGCGGCGGAATTACAACTTGAGCCGCTGTGTTAACTGCTGGAAAATGCGCGTAACATCCGAGGAATAAAGTTATAAACGCTCGCTGCTCGCAGCTAGCTGGGCTCGGCATCTTGTTAAGAGCTGGAGGTGAGTTAATTCAGCTCCGCACGCGCCCAAGCCCAGCCTCCCTTCCTGGATGTGAAGCAAATTAGGCAGCTAGGTTTCAACATCAGGACACTTGTGACCACCGGACCTCCATTTCAGGTAAGTTTGCTCGGTGTGTGGTGACAACTTCTTGAGGACAGGCGGTTAGCCGCTGTGACACATAACCGACATCCGTGTTTCATGTGCTAACGAGCAGTAACGTTAACGGTCAGCCGACATCATATGTGACATTCAGTGTGAGTTTTTGGCCACCAACGGTAACTGGCAAGCCTCACGTCACGTAAACCCAGACAGGGATGTGAATTTTGTCTACACCGTGAACCTGAGTGACACCTCTGGTCTCTGGCCGACTGTGCCAGCTAGCTAAAGAGGAAGTATGGTGATGGTAACGTTACCCGACACGAGCGATTAATATTCAACTGCTTTTACTGTCCTCTCACTGATACGTTATCATATAGTACCGTTGTTTCTTCCCGTGTCTCGCCTGATATTAAAAGGGAGGCCCCCATGTGAAATATGGACCTCATTAGTGTGTGGTCCAGCCAGATCAGCACGGTGGAAATGCCTCATGACAGTGGGTGCACACATGAACACCACCACATAACAGCCGGAGTGCAAGGACAGCCGACCTCTGTGGCTGGAGGATGCTGCAGCAGCCCCCATGCATGTCGCCGTGGGGTGTGGTTGGCAAGCCGGACAGGCAGGCAGGCAGTAGTCAGCAGTGTAGAGCGCTCCCCTCCACCAGCAGCACTCTACCCTTTAATCTCCCATTTGACAGCTCATTAGAGAGCTGGCCACATCGCATTAAGCCATCCCTAAACATCTCCACCATACCAAATCAGTCCCCTGCCATGCATGTACTACTCTTCCCACCCGGGTGTGTTTACCGGCGGTGTCTGTCATAACAGCTCTGGCAGCTCCAGAGGCTCGTAAATCTGCCTCGGTGGACGGCCAACATGTGTTGCACACTGACTTCTGTTTGATCAGCCTGCTCAGGGCATGCTGCAAAAACTATGATGCAGGCTGGGCTCATTTTATGTGTTGTTTTAACTGATCCAGAGTAAGCAATAGCTGTCTCCTGCAGGTACTGCAACAGAAATATTATTAAGCTACATTTGTGACAGGATGATAAGATCACTGTCTATCAGGGTGGGAAATCAGCACCAGCTACTAGCCAGATGCTGGTAAAACATGAAAGCAATCAATTATTTACTATTGAATGGTTGGTGAATTTGAACATGCTATTCTGCTGTCTATTTATGATTATTTAATGTCATTTATCCACCCTGACCTCAGCCTGTCAATCTCCTCTATGTCACATACAGTGTCAATGAAATCTGACATGCACTGGGACTCCTCTTTACGTCATACTTTCTCCCTCTTTTTCCCTGCACACGCCCTCCACACTCAGCTCTCTAACTTAATTCATCCCACTTATTCTTCATTCATAATCCTATCCCTCCCTCCATACCCCAGTCTTCAACAGCGTAACACTTTGAGTCACTGGCTGCTTCCAGGATAATCCCCGTGGACTGTACCCACTTGTGCATGCCTCTCTCATGCTCCACTACTTTGCTTACAACTATTTCTTGAAGCCATACCAGAGTAATTCATCCCATATTTTGAATGCAAAGAGTGGGATGGATGAGTAAATGTCTGTATTGTGTCTAAATGTTTATGTGTAACCCAGGGGGTAAATAGTAACCAGTCAGTACTGATTAATGTACTGTGTGGTCAGAGGGAGAGGCACGGTTAATCACATTACGTAGTGCACAGTCATGTCTTTTGGAGGGGGATGAGGCTATCTCTGCTAACATAGCTGCAGCCATGCATGCAAAAGTATACATGCACAGCACAGGCCCAAAACACACCTCCAGCGATGAAAGACGGGGACGACCAAATTGTCACATTAGTAGGTGCTATAGATCTAAACCCTCAGCAGTGAAACTAACAATAGCAATAGCATGAATTGGTGGCGTGCATGTGTGTGACAGAGACACAGAGCAAGGGAGAGAGACATCTTGTTTATCTGTTTAGGTTGACTAGTCATTGGGGTCAGTAACTTGTTGTAGTCATTCTGCTGGCATAGTAGTTTGTAGGTCATATGCTCCACTAGTGCTGCACTTGGCTGGGTTACTCAGCCTCTCAGTGGGATCTTACGGTGTCTTTGGAGTATTGCTAGACTGCTGTGTGTGTGTGTGTATATGTATGTGTGTGTGTGTGTGTGTGTGTGTGTGTGTGTGTGTGTGGACTATGGACGGATGTCTGGAGTGTGGCCAGAGCTGCTCTGTCAGTGTACAGTCTGCTGAGGCTGATATGCCTACAGTGAGAACGTATGCGTGTTGTGTCCGAATATAATTCTGTGACGTACAATGATAAATGTAAAGTCTGTCCACACCATCACTGTTGATTTTTAACCTAGACGGAGAAGCAACATGTCTTTGTTTTAGCTTCCATTTGCAGCTCTTTTATATATTTATTGGGCCAGCATGTCTCACTGAAGTCTAGTTAATGTTTGACACCATGGGACTGTGTGTGTGTGGTCTGTCTAGCTTCGCGGAGGTCCTTCTGTGAGTGTGTAACAATAAGCTTGAGACAATTCCAAAGATGTCTGTCTACCCAACATTTTGTGCTTCATTTATAACCATAAAACACCTATGATGTCTGGTCTTTCTAAATTTATTTATTTTTGTTGCCACTTACTTGCAATTGTCAGGACTTCTTAGTCAGGGTGGTGACACTGACATCCCTCAGCGATCAGTCATTTGATACAAACACACATCTCTCTGAGGGCTTAATTTTGTGATGCCCATCAAGGACAGGTTTATGGCACTAAAGTTAGAAGTGTAAATCACAAGTTTCATTTATTATATCAATTCTTTGGATATTTATTGATATCACAATGTCTGTTAGAATACGATTTCAATCAGTTTAATTCAGGGGTCTGCACTTGATATGAGATGATTTCAGTAAATTTCCTCATTGTTTTCTTGGCTGCTTGCCATTGTCTGCCTCGTGCTAGGCCATTAGCACTGTTTAGATTTTTAGAAAGGAGGTGAGCTTTGATGGAAGTGGTGACACAGACTGCCATGGGAATTTCAAAATAAAGGTGTAACTTAAAGATGACAATACATATCGATGTTTTCACTTTGCATTGATGATATGGGACTGTTCATTGAATTGTTCTTTCATGGGATCGTTCACTGAATCACTCCAGATTGATGCATACACCCCTAACTAATGGCAACACTTATTCCAATTGACTTCACTTATATTTAAATAGGTGACACAATTAATATAAACTTAATAGAAATTGTGAGATGTGTTAAATAAACCTTGCTTTTCACAGGAAGAAACTACTAGAAGTGAAATGATTGGTCGAGTAATCCATTAATCGATCGACCAGAATTATATCAGTAAGAATTTTGATAATCAATTTATCATCTAAGTTAATTTTCATGGAGATTTGCCAAAAATATTATAATTGCATTTTCTCCATATGATATTTTGCTGCTTTTTCCCTTTCTTATATTAAAGTAAACTGAATATCTTTGTGTTTTGAACTATTGGCTGAACCAAAAAAATCTTCTGATGTTTTATAGAATAAATGACTAATCGAATACTTCAGATAATGATCTACAGATTAATTTATAATGACACTAATTGTTGTTAAACAGGACAAAGTGGAAAAGGTTTCGGTTTTATTTATTTACATTTATTGTATGGCTGTGTTACTAAGGTATGCTGCAGACTCACATTCAAAGGCAGAAATGTTTTGGGAGTACAGCCACCACATGTACCTGAAAGAGCAATAGAAAACTTAGTGGGTTTATTGCCAATTGGGAGGCGGACATTTTTTTTTTTTTGCAAGGGCCTCTTGTTTCAAATGATCAAAACAGTCTCCAGCTGTTAAAGTTGGTTACTTTAGGCACTTGTTTTAACAATATACTGCCCTACTACTGTCCATTATATTGTACTGTTCACTACTGATGTTCATCACAAAAATCTTCATACAAAGATAAACAAACATTGTCTTGTCTTACATTTAAATCTTCCAGCTAAGAGACAGGATGTCTAGGAACACCCATCAACCAGTGTCCTGTTGTAACCCTGTACAGGCCTGTCATTTCACTCAGAGACTTCCTGAGGCAGTTATGAAACCACTTATTTATGTTTGTCACACTTTGTTCAACCGTTTCTGAAAAGATGAAGATTTTAACATTAGCCAGTTGTAGCCAGGTACCAGCCCCAAAGCCTTGATTATGCTATACTTCAACTAATAATCTAATGTTGTGTTGTAGGATACTGATGGACACATTTTGTTGCTGACTTTTTTGGAGTCTCATTCTCAAGCAGCCATTAGCTTAATTGTGAAACTCCTCAGCATCTGCAGGATTTCTTCATCACTTATTTCTTGCAGTCACAGTTGACTGATTTAACTCCATTGTTTGTTGAAGCTGATAGTTTCAGTCCTACATTCACTGCTTTAAAATATACCTCAAAGTCAATTTACATTTTACTCTTTGCAATATATGACTTATGATTGATTTGATAAGTCATAGTAATCTTCTTTTGTTTTAGTATGAATGGATTATGTCAGCTCTATGTGGATAATAGCTGGGTCAATGATGACTCTTTGATCTTGGCCATAGGTTTTACCTGTTGAAAGGTTTTTGTTTAAACAGTCAGGCTTTCTAGTGCAATAAAAGCTGGGCAACTGTTTATATTTCACAGTGGATGAGGTGATTTAAGGTCTATGACCTGTGCTGGCTTTTGTTTGCTTCTGTGAACATTAAAGGTGATTGTTAGCTTCTTGGTGCCCCTATAAAGTTCTCCAGTTTCCCCTATAAACTCTGAGAGTTTGGTTCTGGCTGCCAGCTTGGGAACATGTGGCTCCAGGGGAGCTTTGTGGGAACTGTGTGTGTTTGATGGCA
The DNA here is from genome assembly GCF_041903045.1 of Epinephelus lanceolatus. Taxonomy (NCBI): domain Eukaryota; kingdom Metazoa; phylum Chordata; class Actinopteri; order Perciformes; family Serranidae; genus Epinephelus; species Epinephelus lanceolatus. The sequence continues at coordinate 25,005,316 of NC_135740.1, read as the reverse complement.
TATTCTTACAGTATATGTTTGTGCCTGAAGAATCTGGACTAAAGTGAGAAATGAACTATACATTATATACCAAGAGTTCTGCTGTGATGCAAGAAAAGGTTATCAGTTGACTAATTTTGACTCAAAATATGTGAAGATAAATTGTGTAAAAATGATTCATGTGAATCACCACTTAAAGCAACAGTTGATAATTTTTCTAAAAATATATTTTTCACATCTGCTGAAACTGTCATTATATTCACGCTGCACTAAATTAGATAATCTGTGAGAAAAATCATCTCTGCTTACTCTTGCTTTGCAGCATTTCTAATAGCCTTACTGCATGTGAATGAAAACAACCAATCAGAGCCGAGGAGTCTCTAATGCAGCTGTCAGTTATGTCAATCGGGGTTCACGATGCCTATTTTTCATCTCAAATGTTTTCAGAAACCTGATTTTAGTGTACTGTTTAGCTGTAACATGAGAAAGTTTTTGACCTGGCTGCCATGTTGGATACAGGTAAAAACAGAAATACCAAGTACCGCCCACCAGCTGGACCAGCTTTCTCATTTTACAGCTAAACAGTACACTAAAACAGTGGGTCCAAACTGGTCCAGCCATGGGGTCTAGATTTCATTAGTTTAAGGTCCACACAGTTTAAAATATTCAGCATCAAACTTGCATTTGTCCATGTTGTTGAGCTAGTTTTCTGTCTCTGTCTAGTAGCTGTCCTTTAGTTGGTCACTCTACAGCAGGAAACGGCACTTCACGTTAAAAGCTCTGTGCCAGAAATTCACTGTGCTTCAATATAAAGTGCATTTTTTTACAAAGTTAACATGTTCACGAGTCACTTTCGGTCCATTCAGAATGGACCTGCAACCCACTTTTGGACTGCGACCCACCAGTTGGGAACCACTGTGCTAAAATATGTCTCTGAAAACATGTGAGAAGGGAAACGGGCAATGCAGTAACAGAATCTTGATTCATATTTGTCCAGCGCTGCCAAGTTTGATAGTTTGACAGCAGTTCATGGAGCGATTGACATGATTGATGGCTGCTTTCAACACTCCTCAGTTCTGATTGGTTGTTGCTGACTGGGCTGTGGTCTGATTCTAGCAAATGCCATTAGAGGCAGTAGGAGGGGAGGAGGGACCTAATTTTTTCCACAGCGTATTTGTCTTAGGTAATTGTGTCAGAATATAGTGACAGTTTAGTTACCAACTATATCTTTACATTATCTCACTCTGTTTCCACTGAGGAAGAGCTTTACATTCAGATGTTGGTAGGATGAGCGTCCACACCTCCTCCCCTATGAAGAAAAACTAGTGAAACCATCCGTCATACCTCTCAGCCATTTCTGCGTGGGTACACCTGGTCTCTGATAATGGACCAGGCATGCAAAAACATGCTTAAAGCAGTGGAAGGCTGGAAAGTGATTCTGGGACAAGTCTGTAGACACACTCTAAATAAATACATGCTTGTTAGTAATGTGAATAAGTGCAGGGAGCTTTTGTGTGACTAGATGTCAGCTGTGTCTGTCCCTATAGTTCTGTTTAAGACTCAGAGACTGTGTCGTTGTGGCAGGACTTTCTGTGTGTGAATGATTTCTCTCTCCCCTCCTCTCTCTCTTTCTGTCTCTGTGAATGAGAGTGAGATCACTGATTGCCTCAGCTCGGTAACATCACCATGCCAGCAAGTGGGGGTGGAGGGATGTCAGAGGAGATGGGGGAGAGACGGTTGGAGGATTGTTCTCTAGTAGAGGTCTGCATGTTTTTTTTTTCCTACTTTGCTCCTACTCTTCCCTCTTATCTGCCTCTCTCTTATAGGCTTAATCCTCCATCCTCTCTCTCCTCCCCACTGTTTCCCAACGTCTGACTGTGCGTGCTGTGTAAAAATCCATGTGGAAGAAAGCTCCCCTGCCCTCCAGCATCAATGCATTTCTGTCTCTCAGTCAACCTCAGCTCTGAGATTGACTCAGATAACAAAATGGTGTGTGTGTGTGTGTGTGTGTTTTTTTTCCTGAACGTGCAGCCTGTATAGGATGCATTTGTGTGTGCACCGTGTCTCTGTGTGCATATTTCAAATCCACTGTGAGACTCCTCCTTCCCATCATCCTTTGCTATGAGAGGAATAGAGTTTTTGAGAGCAAGGGTTGCCTTGGTAACTGTTGCTGCCATCTGTGTATGTTGTATGAATGTTTGTAGATAATGTGTGTGTAGAAAAAGATGGAGGCGCCTGCGGTCTTAATGCTTTAGCTCCCTCGTCGTTGCATTATTTATTTAATAGTCAGCAGAAAGAACTGGAAGGTTACTGGGTTACAATTCATTCCAGGAAGAGATCAGAGGAGTCCACTTTCAGCTCAGTGAATGTGTGTCATTGTAGCAACAAATCCATAACAAAATCTGCCAAAAATACACCTGCTAACACAACTGTCGCTTGCTTTTGGTGGGGAAAAGGAGGTTGAATTGGTTCAATCAGATGTCCCTCCTTTTTCCAATTTAGCAGATGCAATGCACCTCATTAGTTTTCCATTAAAGGCACAGTTCACCCTCAAATTAAATACATATTTTTCCTCTTACTTGTAGTGCTGTTTATCAGTCTAGATAGTACTGATGTGAGTTGCAAACTGTTGGAGATATCAGCTGAAGAGATGTCTTGAATTAATGGAGCTACATGGCACTCAGCTTGTGGTGCTCAAAGTGACCCAAAAAAACAGAAAAACATTTGAAAAACTCAACAGCAATATCTCTTTCCAGAAATCATGGCCCGGTTACTCAAGATAATGCACAGACCTTGTTGTGAGCAGTTTCATGTAGGAACTATTTTCTTTCTACTGACCTTTGCAAACCGATCATATCACCACACACAAAGAAGCATGCATCTCGCGCTTGTGACAGTATGAGATGTAAACATTTATGGTGTCGTCCTTGGCTCAATGGTGCTAGGTGAGCCAGAAGTAGATGCACTCCTTTTTTCTGCATGATGATTCAATCGGTGGGTGTGGTTCAGTCGAAAGAAAATAATTCCTACATGAAACTGCTCACAACAAAGTCTGAGGATTATCTTGAGTGACTGGGTCATGATTTCTATAAAGAGGCATTGCTGCTGAGTTTTTCAAATATATTTTATTTATTTAGGCAAACATCTCTATGGCCGATATCTCCAACATTTGACAACTCACATCAAAACAATCTAGGTTGATAAACAGCACTACAGTTGAGAGGAAAAATATGTATTTTGGATTTAGGAGTGAATTTTTTATTAGTGGAATTATCGATTACTTGAATGAGAGAAAAAGAATAACCTACCATTATGATAACTGAATAATTGTTTTGAGTAATTTTACAAGCAAAAAAAAAAAAAAAAAACCCCAACATACACTTGTTACAGCTCAGATTGTTATGATTTGCTGCTGCTGCTGTTTTATATTGAAGCTCTTATAACTAGAAAAATAATACCAGTGGACACCCTTTCAGTATATCCAGTATGTTCAGGAAGGGAAAGGTTGAGACTCTTGCAAGTCTTGCCATTATATTGCACTGATGGATAAAGTGGAAGGATCGAATGGCAGTAGTCGAGGCAGCTGCTGTCTAAATTCACCTTGTCCAAACAGTTGAGACAAAATCAATCAGGTATCTATTTGAAACAGTAATTTATTTAGAAGGTGTGAAGACAAAATGAAGGCAGTAGAAAGGGCAGACAAATGAAGCAAAGATTTCTGAGTCAAATTTTCCAAGGAGGCTTTTCTTAACCTCCATTAGTACAAGCCGTCAGCGCTCAGGGAATTTGCAGTTAAGTGATAAAGGAGTGCTAATGTGTGATGATTAGTTTGTTTTGCAGCGGTTAAGTGGACCACAGTGATGCTAGGGCATCTCTTTATTCTGCACAGTATGTATACAGGTCCAGAACAGATTATAGGACCTCTGGACAAAGGAATCCTCAAAGTAAAGAATTCATCTATTAGTCTACTTAAAGAAGTGATAGGGAGATGTGAGAGACCAGGGACCATAACTGTGGTGGTCAGACACATTTTCATGCACTGTGGGGCTTCTAAGTACAGCCCAGGGACTGGAATAGGATGATGATAAATGGCCCACGTGTATATGTTGGAGAGAGGAGGGTGACAGAGGAGAGTGTAAATGTTAGTCCCAAAAATAGTCTGCTTTCCCCTAGGCTGTGCGTCATGTGTCTTGGGTCCAGTGCATTGTGCAGAGTAGTTTGGTGTAACCCAGTTTTTAACACTGACTCACCTTTTTTCCTTTTCGCTCTGTTTGTCTCTTAAATAGAAACTCCCAGCAACCTCCAGCAATGATGTAGACTTGACAACGATGACGCAGGGCCGCGACAGAAGGAGGAGCAGCGAGTAACTCTCTCCTCCTTTTCACCCATACCCCGTACTCTATGTCCGTCCACTTTGGGCGGCTGGAGTGCTATGTCCTCAACCACACCCCCTACGGCCCAACCCGTTAAAAAGGGGAGGAAGCCGGAGAAATCAGAGGTGATGGCTGACTCGGTGCAGGTCACCAACGAGGAACTGAGGAGCAAACTCATGGACACCCAAATAGAGCTGCAGCAGGAGCGGAGCAAGGTGAGAGGGAGGAAGAAGAAGAAGAAGAAGAGGAGGAGGAGGAGGCCTTGTGTAATAAAAATAATGACAGTGACAGGAGAGAGTCCCCTTTAAATCATCACAATAGAAGCGGAGGAAGTGGGGGAAGGAGAGGGTGGCCAATTTCAAAGAATTATTTATAAACCATTCACTTATTTGTGCCAGCTCATAGTCATGAAGTTGAAAAGGCCTTTTCACTGCAGCTAATATTCAATACAAGCACACTTACTAAGAGGTAATACTCATAGTAGCAGCTGTAATAATGCTGAATGCACTCAGTTATGAGTTTATACTTAGTTCCACACGTTGGAGCTTCAGTTGTTGATAGTTTTTTTCCAGTGTCTCATTAAGAAGGTGTAAATGATGCACACATTTTCATCAGTGTACACCACATGGCCAGCCAGCATTATATTTACTCAGTGGCTGTTAGGCCTGTCCTTCCAACACGGCACGTAGTCAAGCTGTCAGGGTGGATTGCCTCTCCCTCTGTCTTCTGATTGACAATGAAACTACCTCTCTGCCCTTCTCTGCATCCATCATGGTTGTACTTTGAGAATGGCAGTAACAGTGTCAGGATTCAGTTCTTACGGGGGCAACTTACTTGCTTACTCAAAGCATATGCGCTATACGTAAAAAGCATCTGCTAGATGCCATATGGAGCAGTGGGTGTAACAATGTCAACAGCAGTGCATAAAGTATAATATCAACAGTAAGGGTGGGACAAGTACACAAAAGCATCAAACAGAATCATTTATCATGCTAAAATTAATCTGAGCAGATGGAGATATGAGGAGGTACATGCAAGGGAAAATTCTTTTTGATTTAACATTTATTTAAGTCAGCACAGGAGCCATAACTGTTCTCCATTTGAGTGTCTACTGCTCCCTGTTGGGGAATAAATCACCACTTGAAAGCTGTGCATCCATTTTGTTTCAAACTGCCAGGACCCAAAGTGCAAACTTGCAAACGAAGTCGTTACAGTGCTGCACACAGTCTGGGGGCAAACGGATGGCGGCCTGTGATTTGTATGATAATGATTGGATTCTTATGCAACTCTAATGGTAAAATGTGTCGCTCTCACAGGTATGTAAGCTCCGCGAGCGGCTCCAGGAGCAGCGGCAGGCTCGGGAGCTTGAGCAGCACAAACACGCTGTGGCGCTCACTGACTTGCGTGCCAAACTCCATGAAGAAAAGCTTCGGGAGATAGCGGCTGCCCGCGAGACCCTGGCGCGGCAGCATGAAGTCGAGCTGGCCCGGGCCATAAAGATTCGGGATGCTGAGGTGCAGAGACTCCAGGGGCTTGTTAACGCACTTAGAGATGGAGCTGCTGACAAGCTCAAAAATGCCCTCCTGGCAGAGGCTCGGGAGGAGGCCAGGAGAGCTTTTGATGGGGAGAGGATAAAGCTACAGCAGGAGGTGGGTTGTAGCATGTATTCAGGTGACAGTAATGCAGTATTAAATATATGTTCATTATATATTATGGAATAATATGGAGTAGAGCTCAAACTTTGCTTCTAGTCAATGCAGCAAAAAGCCATATTAAAACCATATTTAAACCATAATTAAAGCACTTGCATATCGGCCTCAGCTGCCAATTGTGACCGCTGTCTTTGTGTTTTTGTTGTATTTAGGCTGTGACCTCATGAAAACAGTATTTTGTGGAAAGTTGGCATTCTGAAACCATTATATGAGTGCACGTGTGTGTGTGTGTGTGTGTGTGTGTGTGTGTTAAAGTGTGTGTGTCAGCGCTGAGTGTTGTTGATGTGGGACTGTGTAAACCTTTGTAAATTTGCTGCTGAAAAACAGGAAGCAGGGTGGAAAAGCCTGTTTCCAAGCTATTGTTTCTTTGTAGCCTTTCCAGACAAACAGGGCATCCATCATTACAGCTGTCTTTTGGATAGGATGCGTGTCGATGAATGCGAGAGTGTCACTCTCTTTGTTGGTGTGTGTATTAATATATGACACTTGTGTGTGTGTGTGTGGTCTTTTAGATCCAGGAGCAGAAGACAGCCAGAAAACAGGCTGAGGAGGCACATGCAAATGCTCTGCAGGCAGATAAAGCCAAAGCAGCAGATCTCCGCACGGCCTACCAGCAGCACCAGGATGAGGTGCACCGCATCAAACGGGACTGTGAGAGAGACATTCGCCGACTGGTGAGACCACATGTTGCTGGGAAGACACACATAAGAGATACTACGTTATCTTAAACTGACATGGCCACTCAAGGAGTCTTTAGATAAAGACTAATGAATTGAAATATTGCAGGTGACTCTGTGATATGATATAATATGTCACACAACAGATCATTCAAATGTATTAGAAATTACTCCATCTCTTTAACCCTTATTTACCTTGGTATTCCAGTTAACACATTTGTATTTACAGTATCAACATGCCTAGACTGTCTAATATTTCTCAAAAACTTAACAACAAGAAGTAACAATCACTTCCTCAACTTCCAAGCACTGAAAAACTGAGCTAATCTGCCTCATGAGGACCACATGTGGGTGTGGTTTGATCAAATTTTATTGCCAGTGGTCTGGCAAAAAAAAAACAAACCCAGCAAACTCACACAACTGTCATCACATTTAAATGAAAATGTAGTTAAACCCTTGCTGCAAAACACATTCCATAAATTGAAATGACCAAAACTGTTTTAACTTGGTCGGAAAGTGTGTGCAGTAATGCTGTGGAAGTAAGGAGCTGGTTGAGAAAATTGTTTTTTGGGCTTTCAAAATTAGATGGAGGGACAAAATGTGCACACATCCTGGCAAAAATACTCAGAGGCAAGGCAAAAAAAATACTTCACTGCTGGGCACAGAGGAGGTTTGCACACTGTAGGCTCTAAATAAATTGTTTATTTCTCTTTTTAAGTTAACATTTCGATCCCCAAGATCTTCCTGAGGCTCTAAATCTCGCCTTAAAAAAGAGGAAAAGGGAAATAAACTATTTATTTGGAGCCTACAGTGTGTGCTCTGCCTTTAAAATTTGATACTATATATGATCACTTCCCCTCTGGGCCTCTGTTTGAGTGTTCTGTTATGTCCATCACAACAAGCTAACCTCAATTAAATTACAGAATACAGAGCAATGAATAACAAAAAGACAGGTCTTACACTGCCCTTTAAACAATGTATTATTGTTATTCCCATGATCTTGACAAACCCAGCAGCTGTTACTTTTATAGTCCTTGTCTGTCTCAGCCATATTTGAATATCACCTGGAATACCTCACACACCGACATCTGTTTTCCTGCTTCTGAAGTTTATCTCACTGACATTGTGTGAAGGCTAGAGGCTAATTGCTGTACTGTCTGTCTTTGCATATCTCACCATGTGGTGCTTATCTGCCAAAATAAAAGCCTGTATACCTGCTGCAGTTACTCATTAATCATTTTACATTTAGCAGGGTTACAACAGGCATTATTGTTAGCACAGGAATGTTTGAACAAGGAGACTTAATAGTGTTTGGAGTCAGAGTGGTAAAAGTGCAGGAAATGCCAGTGTTAAAGAACAAAATATGGAGGGAAGTAGATGTGGGAGCATTTGTCACAAGAAGTTGTGTGAACTCGGAGCAAGAACAAAGCTTCATAAATTAATCACAGCTGAAGCACTATATTTTAAATGTTAAAATGCTGTGGCTCCCTTGTTCTGTTCTCAGCCATCGGAGCAAACAGCTTGTTAGACTGAAGGTGTAGACAGAGTGGGACGTCAGGTTAAAAGCTGCATCGCGGTGAACATAATTGTTTTCACATAAAGAAGACAGAAGGACAGTGCATGTCATGTAAACCAGATACTCACATTTTTTGCTGAATTTTATGAATATTTTTGGTGTATTTCCTTCAACCTGATCTCAGAAGTATCTGCACTACATATTACTATTTAATGTGAACATTTTCATTGATTATAATATAGGCTGTAACTTGGATTTAATGGAAAACTGTCTGTTTGCCTCATTCACTCCTCCCACCACCCACTATGTCCCTTACTATCCCGCCCATAGATGGATGAGCTGAAGGCGAAGGACCGGGTGATGTGTGCCCTGGAGAGGGAGCTGGGGGTGCAGGCCGGATTTGCTCAGAAGCTTCAGCTTCAGAAAGAAGCCCTGGATGAGCAGCTGGGTCAGGTACGAGAGGCTGAGAAACACAACCACGGCAGCCCCAAGAGAGAGGTGATGCCTGGGCTGGGGGACAACTCAGACCTGCTCAACAATCAGGTACACACATCAGTACATATGATTGCATGAGTAAATTAAAATCATGGGCACTCTGAAATGCACACATGCTCCACCTGCAGACCAAAATACAGGCATTTAAGGTGCTCTATGTTGTTGTCAGGACACTGTTCACATCATGGAGGTGACTGAGCTAGTGGCTACTAGCCACTCCAGAATTTCACTGCTTTTTGGGGGGATTGTTGTGGTCTAAAATGTCCGGTTTCTGGCAGCTTTTCCAAAAAATTGCAATGCATGTCGTGATGTTTTGAAGCATTTTTTGTAATGAAATTGCAGGAGCAGGTGAAAGTTTCAGCCATTCTGCAGGTGTGTTTTGCAGTCGAAAATTATTTTTCAATTGATGACGTTTGTGTTCCACCATAACATTGCGCATGATGCAAATTAGTTCACCCCTGCTTTTGAAAAGAGCATCAGGATTGCCTTGCATGGCCTTTAGCAACCATTTTTGTCGGTAACATGAGACGTTTGTGTCCCACATGTCTGCGTCGTCACAACCAGAAACAAGGAAGTGAGTCCGGTGACGTTATGCGAGGGACTGCTATGATTGGTAAAACTCATGGGAAACAATTATGACAAATCAAATTTGCCGAAAAACAGCAGTCCTGGGGGGAAATTTCAAGTACATGCAGAACTCACAGGGATTCGTCAAATTGGCGTCAGCTGTTGCAATTGCGACACATTCTGTAAGGGCAGGCTAATGGTGCTAATTAATAGCGTTAAACAATGGCAACAGTGCTGACAGAGCCAACAGTGTTAACCAGGGGGAACTGCAGGGTGGGCACTACGCCTCTGTGCCGATGCTGCAGGAAAATTACTGATAACCACCGTGTGAGCGCAGTGCAACCTTGTGGCAATGAGCTAGCCGTTGGGATACACACATGCACAAACATGCACTCGTGGTCGGACGGGCTTACCACAACAAACCACACAGAAGCAAGCACACAGAGGCAGCATGACGTCAGTCTCTACACAGGAGGCCATCACTCCACTATATCTTTACATAGAAAATAGTGGTTTGCTGCTATATTAATGCTTTGAATGTCATATACAGAACCGTAAAAGTCACTGGATTTCTGATATTTTTCAGGGTAACAAAGCCTCTACAATATTGAAATGACAGAAAGAACATTGGATTTACATTGATTCTTTTACTGAACTCTAGAATATTGAAGGTAAAATAAAGGATAAAAAAATCTTTGTGTGTTTTTGTTACTTTAGCAGGTCTTAATGGCAGACAGATCCATCCTACCATTCTGATTGTAAAGCAAACTCAGGGACTTTTTTTCCCTAGTGATGAGGAAAAACATCCATCATATGTCATATGGAGATATACAACAGTATTGTATATCTTTACACCAATTCACACCTGCACATGCAGCTCGTACTTTCAGCTCATTCATGAGAGAGAGGCATATGAATACTGTGTATACTTCACATACAGGGTCACAGTAAAATGGTATCTCATCCTTCATCCTGCCTCCTCTTTCCCATCCACCTCAATTACCTGCCTGCCTGCCTGCATGTACTCCCTTTTTTAGTTTTTATCTTTGTCCTCCTCTCCTCTCCCCCTGGCTCCACAGGAGGTGGAGGAGCGTGACATGAGGAGGTTCCAGCTGAAAATTGCAGAGCTCCACTCGGTCATCAGGAAACTGGAGGACAGAAATGCACTGCTGGCTGACGAGAGGAATGAACTAGTGAGAAACACACACACAGAAGGTCATGCATGCAGAAATTACAGGCCTACACGCCTATGAAACATGTATTAAAACATTTTATTTTCTATGGCCTCTAACCTTGATTTTGCCCCTCCTGCTCAAACTGGAAATTCTGTCTCACTTGAAGACTTAGGATTACATTGTTTCCCCTCCCTGTTTCCTTCCTCTGTTCAGTTGAAGCGGGTGCGAGAGGCAGAGAGCCAGATGAAGCCCATGTTTGAGAAGAACAAGCGGCTGTCCAAGAAGAATGATGACCTCTTGCAAACGCTGCAACGCATGGAGGAGAAACTGAAGAACTTGAGCAGAGAGAACGCTGAGATGGTGAGATGCACACTGTATATTATTTACTGCGCCTGCTCTCTGTTGTTTTTCTCTTCTGTCTAGTGAAAGAATAATTCAAAGTTCAATTACTTGTAGAAAACAGATATTTTAGTATGAATCTGTAAAGAAAGACAGATTGTGTTGCTGCAATTTGGGTGTCACTGAGAATATCATTAAAAAGGAAGCGGGACCTCTTCTGGCTATTTGAGGAACAGCATGAAATAACTCTACAACCATGATGAAGCTTCTCTCTGTCCACTTTCAGAAGGAAAAAGCGACCTCCTCGCGGCCCCCCTCACAGCAACAATCCATCCAGCCACAGCTGAAACGGCCAAGCTCCCTAACAGACCTGAGCCACGCCCACGAGGAGCAGGAAGTGGAGTTCCTCAAGCTGCAGGTTTCTGAGCAACGGGGCATCATTGACGAGCTCATGCAGGTCAGGGTTTTACTCAAACCACATATTTTGTGAAGAAGTTTCAATGATTAAATTTCCAGTTCCAGTGTCACAGTTTTTAACAGATAAGTATGGCATATATTTCTGCAACGAGCGCTGATATCTCTCATTTTTTCTGTAAAATAATCAAAGATTGTTCTAAAATGGGAGTGGGCTTGGTGATATAACAATACATGCTGTCAGTTAATAGGAATTTGTCTCCCGTCAGTCAGTTTGCCGCACCAGAGGCATCACATTGTGAAAGCACCCGCTGTAATCGGTGCTCTCTCTGCCTTTTGGATCCCTTCAGTTTAGGGGAATAAGTTATATATTTTCAGAAAGGGGCAGAGAGTGTGTTTGGTGGATTGTAATGTTGGTTCAAGACTATTTCTACGGGGCGACCTCTAGCTTACCTGGTAGCGTGTCTGCTCCTTTGTAGCGGCTTGCTGCAAGTCATGTCCCCCCCAACCTTTCCTGTCTCTCTGCAGCTGTCCTTTAATTAAAGGCAAAAATAATCGTAGAAAAAGAATGTTTCTACAAAAGTTCTAATTCATCTTTCCCATCCATCTTTATTCCATATTTTCATCACATCACTTGGCTTCAGCCCACATGCTTTATTATGATTATACCGCTTGCTGCACCATTACCACTTCATCTCAAACTTATAAGTGTTATAAGTGCAGTTTTTCCATTTTATTGCATTCTTATTTGACCTTGAAATTTGTAGAAAAATACGAAATGTGACACTGCTGCATGAAATCTAATATTCTTGTTGTTTTGACTTAGCTATGTGAAGCTTTTGCAGCTCACTGAGTCTCGACTGAATATCAGATGTGGGGCTCTCATTGTTATCTACTGTGTTTGTCTTTAGGAACGTGACCGATTGGTGATGAGCAAAAAGAACAGGAGGAAACCTCTCAAACTGTCTAAAGTGAGTGTCCACGAGTGTTTTAAAATCCACTGGTGCGTAACTAAGCAACTACCTTATCTGTGGTTGACTGATCCTTAAGTACTGTTTTTAATTAAGCGTGTGTGTGTGTGTGTGTGTGTGTGTGTGTGTGTGTCTCTGTGTGCATGTTTTGTGTTTAATTGGGCTCAGGAGACAATGATGACAGTATCACTCACAGCTGGGAGCATTACGCTGAGTACTCATGCAACTCCTGCTGAAACCATCCACCACAGCTAAAGGGAAAATTATTTGTTTGTTTCTGTTGTTGCCTTATTTTATTTAGTGTATTTAGTGTTATGAATGAATGAATACATTTAGTGCAAAAATTGCAAGCTTAATTTGTACACATGAGTTGGTCTTTTTTTGAGCTTACTTACATGTGGATAAAGAGGGAAAGAGATGAGGTTGACTTATAATAATGATTTTAATTGGATGAGGTGACTGTGTTAGACAAAAATAATTGCTGTTATGTGTGCATGTTTACACCTGGGGACATTTCAGAGTTTATGATGTTGCCAGGAGGAGGAGTTTATAGATGCATGTCAGATATTTTCCCCCACCTCTCCTGCTGGAACCAGTTTGTCACCTTGCCAATGTGGATACAGGGTTGGGCACAGCGGCTTGGCTCTTTTTTAGGACTTAAAGTCAGAAGCTGAGTGCATGAGCTTGGAGACAATATCCAGAAGCTGGCCTTTTGTTTTTTCTGTAGGAGTAATTCCATTGTAACCAGAAGCTTTATTGTCTGCTTTTCCATTTTGTGTGGGAGTGCAACGGAAAGCATTTGGGCTTTTTGGACATCACTTAAGGCCTGCACAGTCTGTATAAATCAGCTAGTGCAGTCCAAGATACGATAGATGTATTTGGGGGAGATTCTTTATAGTTTTTTGTCAGCGTTTTTGATCTAGTAGCAACATGACGGAATACATCCTCCTTATCCTCTACTTCTCGTCCTTCATTTGCCTCTGTGCCCTAGTTTGCCTCTACTTCTCTGGTTGCCAGGAGATGACTTATAAACATGATGGTAAGGACTCTGTGGGGTTTGGAATGGAGTTAAGATCAGAAAGAAGTAAACAAACACGCAGAAATTTGATCTGATATGATCAGATTATCTTGCCTGAGATAAACAACAGAATGACAATAAATGGTTTAGACAAAAGTCAGTGAATAAACTATTACTGTACAATTTTTTTAAACATACTGTAAAGCTGAAATGTTTGGTGGATTTAAGATCTTATTTAAGATAAAATCAGGTGTGATATAATCTGGATGAATGTTGGATTTTGGGCTTTGGTCTTTCTTTAGATTGGACAACATAATCTTTGCTAATTTTATTTAACAATGTGCATATCCTCTGTTGTTCTCTTTTCCTCCATGCAGAGGCATGTTGTGGAGACATATTTTGGATTTGATGAGGAGTCGGTAGATTCTGAGACCTCCTCTCTGACCTCCTACAACACTGACCTCACTGACCGCACACCGGCAACTCCAGAGGAGGATTTGGAAGAGGTTGGAAAATCTTCTGTTTAAGTTGAAAGAAATAATTTAGGCTGTGTGTCCATATAGTGTTTTTCTCTGGCAAAAAGAATTGCTGTCAGGATGCTAGAGGGCACTTAAGTGTTGTCTGTTGGCTACATCGACAGCAACATGCTTACAACACTCACTAGCAACATTCAGTGTCCGGCCGATCTGCTCCCACGGATGAGCTTTTTTTGTCTTTGTTGTGATAGTTTCTGTCTGACATATCATACAATTCGGGATAGACAGACATAGCCAAGCTTCTCCTGCATTTTCTTGGTTACCTGAATGATGATTCCTGCCCTATCTAATATAGATTGGTTGCCTGAAAAGGACCACAGTGATGACACCAGTGTATTTCGGAAGAGTTCAGAGATTTCCCTCTAGATGCACTTGAAGCGGCCACACAAAAAAGTTAGAGTGCTCTTAAAAAGAGCCCTTTTTTTCTAGGCAGCAGCTTGCGGCTGCATATGCTCTCTTCTCACTTGGAATAATTTTAAAAAGACGCTGGCACTCGGAATAAACACTATATGGACACTCAGCCTTAAACTATATTATATTATATTATATGGTTCTAACACCATCTATCTAAGTAAAATAATTAAAGGTAAAGGTTAGTGTGTGCGTTTGACCATGTCTCTTTTTAATATATCTTTAATTTCTACTTTTATTTGATAAAGACTATTTCCCGTGAAGAGTCAGAGCTTCGCTTCCGTCAGTTGACCAGAGAGTACCAGGCTCTCCAGCGTGCCTACGCCCTTCTTCAAGAGCAGACGGGGGGCTCTCTGGATGCTGAGAGGGAAGCCAGGGTTCGTACCACTTTTAACCTCTATGCCCTGTTTGGCCATGATCCCTCAAATGTTTTTCTTTACAACTTTGCAAAAAAACTGTACATAGGACATAAGAAGTGAATATTCTGTAACTTACAAGTCTATTAAATTATTGAAATGCATATTTTTCAGTAATACCATGTAAAGTTTTCTTCTGCTGTTAAACCAATTTTCATGCTGGTCCCTGATGGCTGAGCTTCCCTCCCACAGACACGTGAACAGCTGCAGACGGAGCTCAGCAGCTGCCAGGCCAAGATAGTGGACCTGGAGAAGGCCCTGGCAGAGAGGGGGCAGGTAACAAAGACAAGGGATGGTGACAGGAGCTCACTGGTCCTGCTCTCACTGGCCCTCCTGCATGTCTGTCTGGCTGCTCTGCTCCTGGGCTGGCGCTTTGCTGACCAGGTCTGCCGCAGAATCCTGTGATGTCACTTCCTGCATGCTCTTCCTCACCCTCTATCCTTCCTTGTTGGTTCTGTTTCTTATTGGGCCTGTCAGTGCTGTCGAGCCTGGAGAGGAGGCTTGAACCAATTTGATTCCTGTCAGCTATGAATAGGTTGTTTTACTAGATGTTAATCCAGTAATGTCTTGCTTTTTCTGAATTTGAAAATACAGATTACATTAATTTTAGTTCATTTAATTTGTACAAAAGTGATCATAAAACATTTTAGTCTGAGAACTAAGCCAAACATTGTCATGTATAGGAGAAACGCCTCGGCTGTTTTCTCAAAACTAATGGATTGAAATAACTTCTGGCACCTTAATTATAATCTACACTGAATATCATGAGGAACACTAGAATTATTGTGATGAATTCATATCAGCAATCTTAGTTTCTTCATTTGTTGTGAGGTTTTTCCTTTGTCACTGCACATTTTCTGCATGTTGCCTGTTCCACTGTGGCTTGACACAGCTCTGTTTATTTGATTTGCTGCTCTGCCATTTTTCATCTCAGATCGCCTTCTGTTCCCCCTGTTACTGTGAACTGTGGATGACTGTGAATGCAGCTCCTTTGCCTGTTTTCTCAGGAGAGGTCTTTATATCTCTGGATCAATAAACTTGTGCCACTGCCACTATGCTCCTGTCTGTTTGTGTCTATGGTACATCTGCATGTGTCATTTGGAAATACAGTACATGGTCCCTGTGTTGGTTTTGATTTGGCTGATTGTGTTTCTGACAGCTTTGTTCATTACGCCCTATTGTCGGGGATGCTTTCCTCCCTTTCCTGTTCTTGTCAGTATCATTTTGTGCTGATGTTGTGTTTGGTTGTTATGGCAGGATTCAAAGTGGGTGGAGGAGAAGCAGTACTTGCTCAGGACCAACCAGGAGCTGCATGAGAAGGTAGATTGCATTAGCCTATACTCAATTTTATTGGCAAGATAGATGCTGTGTCAAGATACTGCATCATTGCAGACTTGCTGAATGCCAACTAGAGCTTGGCATTGTTTAAGATCTTTAGTGCCATTGCTAAAAGATACTGTAGTATCGTGTATTCGCTGTACTGATACCAAAGGATACTTCAGCACCTGATATTGAGGAATATGGACATTTCTGCACATTTCTGTTTTTTTTTTCCATTTAGCAAAACGTGTAAACACAAGTAGTCAAGAACATGTCCTCGATAGAATACAGTCTAAAACCTAAATGCCTTACATACACTTGACAGAAAATACAGCATAAAATTGAAATGTTAGAAACCAATTTAAAGAAATCCAAGAGAAACAAAAGAAACTAAAGACTGACAATCTGGATTTCATCACCAGATTTCACCACCTCTGTACGCCCCTGGAAACACCCCTTTTCACAATGTACTCTCATACCACATACAACTCCCCTCGGTTTATCTGTCATTCAGTAAGTTCAAGGGTGATAATTATGAGTGCTTAAGGCACAGCCAGAAGCAGTATGAAATTAGAATTTCTGGAAATGTGTCTATTTCTGTAGAGCATAATGATCAAAGAAAAAATTAAAATGATTATTCATTTTTGCAAGCAGTCATTGCCAGCTTTCAGCATTTGACAATTTTCCATAAACTGTGATAAAGTTGATGCCAAAAGGTTGGAAACTGAGCCAGAGTGCCGACCTCTGAATGATCCATGAGGTTATATGATGCCAGGCTAGCAAAGCACAACCAGTAATATGAGTTGGCTTTAATTTGTGGATAAAAGTAAAATTAAATTTTAGCACATTTAATTTTATTATGAGGTTGTTAATTTGAGTTGATTCTAAGCTACCTACAAAACAAAAAAATATGATAACAACATTCATTATTCAGAGTATTCATAATGCTTTGTAAACAACGCTAAACCATTATAACAAAGATTTGTGTGTGTCTGCAGGTGTGTGCATCGCAGCAGGCCGAGTCGCGGCTCAAGGCCGAGGTTCAGGATGCTCGGGATCAGAATGAGCTGCTGGAATTCAGAGTGCTTGAACTGGAAGTAAGAGACTGTACCAACGCCAAACTGTCACCAGGAGGCGACAACAACATCAGTTCCTTAATCAAGACCTACATAAAGTGACTCGACAGACAGACAGACAGACAGACAGACTGTTCATTTGTACACACTTGAGTCCCCCTCTGTATACATTTGTGATTTCCATTGTTTTGCATGGCAGCTGTGTCCACACCCCTTCCAGTGAACTGGATTTTTTTTATTCATGAAAGAATGTTGTGTTAATGTGTTCAGATGAATATAATTTTTAACTGAATAAAAATGTATTTAAGTTGGATATTCAATCCCATCTTGGTTCATTTTTCCTCTCATTTTTGCATGTGTGTCCCACGTTTTGTTTTCCAACAGATAAAAGCTTATGTTTATGTATAGTATAGGAAAGATAAAACAGTGTAGCGTTATCTGGTAAGTATTTTTTCTTTAATATTATGTGAGAAATTGACATGTGCAGTGAAAAAGTTACTGACCTAGAGGTTAAAATAGGTAGCATCACTCATATCAGTTGATACTGCATCTGTTTATGTAGCAGGAGTGTCTCAATATAGGCAGAGCAGCATCTTTTTAAGATCACGTTTTGAGTTTCAGCATGTGTTTTCAATCTCCCTACTGGTTTGGTTTGGTTTCCCATTTAAATCTATGGGTTTCCACCTCCCTCATTTTGGCAGATCCCGACCATGTTTTCAGTGTCATGTAAGTAAATCCCTCATTCACTCCCTTTTCACACTCATGTAGTATGTTGTCCACAGTGCACCACCATCAATAATATGATCAACTGTAACATGACTGTAGGACTTGTTAATCTGGCTGATAAGATGGTTTTTTTTTTTTTTGGTGTATGTGTGTGTATGAATATTAACATGGTTGTTACTTTGTGTAGGAGAGGGAGCGCAGATCTCCTGCCCTCAATCTGCACATGTCTGCATTCCCTGAGAACAGCAGCAGTGCCCTGCAGATCTACTGCCACCAGGAGGGAGTCAAGGTGATAACACACACACACACACCAACACAGACTATTTTATTTATTGTCCTTTAAGACTTCACAGAATCAATATGATGGCTGGCTTTGACCTGCAGGATGTAATCATTCCTGAGCTGATGAAGAAGCTGGATATCCTGGGGGATAATGGGGTGAGTTTTAACACACTGCTGGATTAAAAAAGAAATTTTTATATGTGGTATTCTTATTAATTCTAATAACTCGTGTTTTGTTTTCGTAGAATCTCAGAAATGAGGAGCAGGTTGCAGTGATCCAAGCAGGGACAGTGATCTCACTGTGTGAAAAGGTGAGTGAAAGGCCTCTCACACATGTTGTGTTTTTACTGCCACATGGTGGACACCCGCTGCAATAACATTTCATGTATCCCCAGTGCAGCCACTACATTTGATTCATTTTTGTTAAATTAAACACAGATGATAATAATACAGCTATTGTAGCTTCTGAAAATGCATGAACTTCGCCTTCTTTTTGTGTACAGTGGCTGAAGCAGATAGATAGCACAGAGGCCGCTCTTACACAGAAGATGATCGACCTGGAAAATGACAAGGTGAAAAATCAATACCATCAGAGTACACAAGCTTTAAACTGTTTAAGTTAAAGATACAAATACACTTTACCTTTGACTGCTGCATAAACAAAACAAGCTATTTATCTGCTTGGTTTTTTTTCTCTTGTTCCAATGTCAAAAAGTCCACCCAAATCTAATTTGTGCCACTCACAGTTTTCCTGGCTCTACAGTATGCACTGTACTCTACCATTTAGTTGTGATACCACATCCTGCATTTTATGTTATCACATCTCGTTGTAGGAGCTGTTCAGTAAGCAGAAGGGATTCCTCGAGGAAGAGTTGGACTACAGGAAGCAGGCCTTGGACCAGGCCTACATGGTACGGAACCTGGAGCAGTATGACCTTATCCCTTTATGCAAAAGTTGGCCAAAGCCTCTCAAACAGACAACATGCACTCATTTATATTATTTACAACATTAACCAAGGTTGTGTACAAGCACTAGTGGTTCATGATAAAGTGATTGAGGAATGCAGGGGTGCACCATTGTCATTCCAGCATGACACATAAACATTTGGAACCCCATTAAACATCATGAATGCAACATCCTCCATAAAGGTAAAATTTGTTGCATTGTGTCGGGATACTGCATCTTTTACCACTGAAATCTAAATTCTCTTAACAATGGAAGCCACTGAATTGGCCGAGGTATTTGGCTTCTTGTTTGTTGGCTTTATGCCATTCACTGATTTAGTCTTAAATTGTAGAAAATATGAAGATGTAATGCCTTCATGTATATCCTGTGTACTTGGTTCATGTGGACAACAAGTGAAGCTGAAGAAAAATTAGACAGAATGGGTTTAATAAGATTTTAGTGTTAGATTTTGTTAGCATGAATGATCTTAAAACATTCTCCCCTCCCACTGATTTAAATAGGCTGTTCGCAGTAAACATAAGTTGACACTTAGGTCACTTTCCATAAAATTCTAACCGTTTGATTTGGTCAGTTTTGGTGTTGGTTTGTGTTTATGGTCCCACGTTATATTGTGTTGGTAAAAGCTTGTTGTTCACATGGTAACTTTACTGGAACAGAGAGAATAAAAACACAGTTTGTGTTGTTGATATAATGAAGTTACCATGTGAAGGTCAAGCCTCAGTAACCCCCAATATAAAGTGGAACAGTGTTCCCCATATCTGCCATGGTCACAGTGGTGTGTGTATGTGTGTGTGTTTGTATCTGTTTGTGTGCGTGCCTCCATGTGTGTGCTTGTGCATGCCTGTGTGTGTTTCTGCATGTGCATGTGCACGTCCGTGTGCGTGTATGTACCTGTATGTGTGTGTGTATATGGCTGGCTGTGCAGAGGATCGAGGAGCTGGAGGCCACGCTGTATAGCGCTCTGCAGCAGGAGCAGCCGGCATGCCAGGCGGTGGCCGAGTCGCTGACAGACAGGCAGAGGGAGGAGCTGAGGCTAGCCGTGGACAAGCTGCGGCGTCAGATTCTCCGGCAGAGCCGGCAGTTTGACAGTCAGATCTTACAGGAGCGCATGGAGCTCCTACAGCAGGCCCAGCAGGTAAGGCTTAAAACAAATGCAGTCAGGTTACTGAGTCCTGCCCTCCCTCAATCTGACCCCTGGTTCCTGTCTGAAACGTCTGACCCCACCAGACCTCTGGTGCTATGAAAAAGATGCAGTATCCCTGTGTGTGCAACCTGTAACCCTATCTGTAAGTCCAGATGTAGAAGTGGAAGAGTGAAAAGATGAGACAGAATGACTCTGTGTGTGCTAGTGTGTGTATTTCATTGTGATCTGAATAACCTCCCCCACTCCTTCAGTACCCCTCCACTCTGCAGCCCTCACATTAGTTTTACACCCATGGCTCGTACAGTATATGTGATTCATTGAGTACATCAACAACCACTGCAACTTAAACTTCATTTGAATCTGTTGAGCTGTAACCTACTAACATGGTCTTCCTAATATCTAACCACATAACACTAAAAGTGCAGTTTGTAACTCTGGAGAAACATAGTTGACCCTTGAACCCTGGTCTGCTTGAAAACTGGGGTTCTCGGTTCACTTGCAAGTGAACCCTGGTGCGCTTACAGTGGGAAATGCAAAAGGACTATGCAGCGAACCAAAGAGAGGAAGTGACTTAGAGCGCAGTGCATTTTGGAAGAAAAAAAACAAAGCCAACAGCGCAAACCAGGAGAAGCATAGGTAAAAAAGAAAAAGTTGGAAAACGTCTTGTGGGCAGACGTGGAGTAGTGAGGAGGTGCAGGCGCTTATTGATAAATTTGGTGTTGCGCCATTGTTTTTGTGGTGACCAAGCCAGCTTAAGGGCATGGATTTCTGTTTTCTGTCCTGGCCAATCGATGAGCCGGGTTTTTTTCTTCCTCATGCTATGCTTGTTGCTTCGGGCAATACCGCCCACAAACGAGCAGCTGTTCTAACTGCGTGACGTTGTCCAAGCGGTTTGGTCGACTGGTCGACTTTAGTGTGAAAGTGAACTGAACCAAATGAAGGTGTAACATTTTTCGGCATTCTCCGCCCAAATGAAATAAGTCCCCCGGACTATCCTGGTGTGAATTAGAGATGCACCGATCCAGCTTTTTCAGTGTCGATACCGATCCCGATGCTGTGGCTTTGAGTATCAGCCGATACCCGATACCGATCCGATACCATGGTTGACCTAAAAAGCTATATACCTTTACATGTAGAACAGAAAAGATTAGAGGCATCAGGCATTGATGAATGAAACAAGATTAAACAGATTAATGCAATGATGAGCTATTTATTTTTAACTAAAATAAACAATTGTGCAACAGCAGTTGCAATAGTGTGAAATACCTCCACACAGTAGATTCTCTCCTTCGCTCCATGGCGTATGTGACGTAGCTCGCGTTGCAAAAGATTTGAAGAGAAAGGATCGCCTCAGGTTTAGGTTGCATTTTCCGATACCCAGTCCATCTATTTTGATGATATCGGGGCCGATATTCGATCCAGATATCGGGTTGGTGCATCCCTAGTGTGAATGCGCCGTAAGACACACCTTCAAGATGTAGCCCTGTTGTAAATTCCTGCTGTGCTGGGCTGCAGCCCACACCAAGAAAAAAAGGGATATGAGTGTCATATCCAGGTTGTCAAATACCTACACTTTGGGTCTATGGTTCAGACAGCCAACCCAAAGCGTCAGTGTTTGATGAACATGAATGAAACTCCACAATCAACTGTCTTTCTCTAGAGTTATATACAGGACTTTTAAAACACATTCTAATCAACTACTCATGAAATATACTAACAAAGTAAATACATTTATGGAAACTGCTGACTGTTTATAGATAGATCTAAAAATCCAGAAAAACCGTTTCCTCCTCCCCACAGTTGGCTTCAGTTTACACACTTACTCACTCTCATGGCTGACTCAGTGGTCCAGTAACAATAATTTTAACAGCTTGTTTTTATTACCTTATTAATCACTGAGCTGGGTTTGCTTGAAGCATTTAGCTTCACCAAAGATACATTTGGAAGATATTAAATGAAAGAGCTGGTATTTTAGTTTTATAATTTGTGTCTTTCCTTGTGTGTTTGCCTCCTTTTTAATCCTGAATACACTTATAGATACTGTAACTAGATTAAATATACTTCTGTGAACACTCGTGTCATTCCAGAGTCAGTGAATGATCTGCTCTGGTTTTAATATAAGGCCCAAAGATATAGTCATTTCCACGGTTCACTTTTAAATCTGGTCTTCGGTTGCCATGGCAGCTCCGTCTTACCCAACACAGCTACCATGGAGACAGAAGGCATGATGGGAAAGAGGCAGAGTATTTGGAGCATATACAGGAATAGTTGGATCACGGTCTTATTAACTGTTTATAAACTGTTTCTTTTGTTAGATTTGATGAGATCTGGCCGAGATACTTTGACGAGCTAACCACGTCTGTCTTTGCCTTGCAGAGGATTAGAGAGCTGGAGGACAGGCTTGACTTGCAAAAGAGACAAATAAAGGAAATAGAGGAAAAGGTACATACTCACACTTTGTGTTTCTTTTTGTTGTGTTAGCTGTAGCGTGACAAGACAACGATAAACAAGAGACAACTTGAAGGACTTAACATCTGCTGTACTGATGCTGTGTGTTATTTTATTAACTTCTTGACACTCTTTTCTTCTCTCTCCTTTTCACCTGTTATTTAAACTCCTTGTGTTCCTTTAGTTTCTGTTCCTCTTTTTGTTTTTCTCTTTAGCATTTATTCTTTGGCCTTAATGAAAGTGACTGTGGACCCACATCAGGTAGCACCTTTATTCACTGTATCATAGTTTCTAACACAGTTACAGTGACAACAATAATGTCAAGGAAATAATTAAAAAGTGTTTTCTTTCTCTTAGGTGTTAAGGTGCTGTGGAGGCAAGTGAGGACAAAACAAAACCTAATTGTTTTTTATGCATTTGTAGACCGCTCACGAAAACCCCATGGCCTTTTTTGATAAATGTGCACTTTTGACCCTTACCTGGAATGCAAACATATTTGTGTAACTATAAGTAACCAGATATACATGAGATTAAAGTGAGATTTATTTATGAATAACATTTACTATAGTGGTTCTTGGACCTGGAACGTAAAAAAACTCCTCTGTGAGAAGCAAACACATGGATTTACTGAGAGAAAACTCTGAATCAGAGGATTTATTAAAGGGAGACGAGCCACAGCCTCAGTTGAAAGAATTCCCAGTCGGACAATAGAATAGGAGAGATGGAGGGAGGAGAAGAAGAAGAAGAAGAAGAGTGAAAGCACAGTGCTGAGTGTGGGGGTGAACAAACTGAGTGCCAACTGGATGTGGAGGTTTCTGGCAAAGTCCAACGTCTGTGGCGTTTCTAAGGAAACAACAGCGCAACTAAGTTCGCAGAGCAGAAGCTGAATTCACTGGAAGCTCGTCGCTGCATGGAGAAGATGAAACTACAATCAGTGGAACGCAAAAACCAGGTTACTATTTAATTTTACCTTTGATAATTGACTCCATTGTACATTCACCACTACAACAACTGATTTTAGGTTGTGTAAGTTTTACTGCTAGAGTACAAGAATACAAAATCTGCAAGAGTAATGGTTTCTGATTATACATATGTGAAACAGTTATCCATTGACTCATGTAGTCTTGCCTTACAGACTATAGTTATGCATTAGCCAAACTGGCCTGTTGAATTACTTATTACGTTGAGCTTAAAGGATAGGTCCACATTTTTTCATGACTTTCTTAAAGGAATACTTCACCGACTAAATGACCATTTGTGAATCAGTCCGTCATGCTTTGGTATTTTGAATTTGTGAAGACTGTTTTTCTTGCATGCCTCCACAAAAAACTGCAAACATTTACTGATTGAATGAGGACTGCGTTTAACAGCAAAACTGCAGTACTATCAAAGCATCTGTTAACAAACTCACACAGCTCATGCAGGATAATCCAAGTATCATTTAAACAGTCGTATGCTCAGTAACCAAACACATGTATTTTCACTGAAAAAATTTCACTGATAAACATTAAGTTTTAACAAAAATCCATGTGTTGAGGAAGTACTGAACATACGACTGGATGAAATAGACTCGGATTACACTAATTGCGGACCCCAGTCAATCAATAAATAAATATGTTTGCAGTTATTAGTGGAGGTATCGGAGAAAAAAATGTTTTCCTCATGAATTCAAGCCGGTACATCATGAGTAACTGACATACAGAGGGTCCTTTTGTTGGTAAAATGCTCCTTTAGTAGTGTTTTTTTTGTAATTAGTATTTTATTTTATTTTTGTATACAGACATTGTGACATTTTTGTCGACAAATCAAATGACTACTAAATAAATAAAATAAAATAATAAGAGACAATTGAAAATATTTTTTTTAAATCACACAAACCCAGTGGACTATTTCTACATTAATAAGCACCACAATTTAATCTAATTTACAAGCAAAAAATTAATTCTCAGTTACATTAAGAGTGTATGCGTGCTGTGTATGTGTTTTGAACTGTTATTTATTAACAAAGTATTCCAAGTAGTCTCTCCAACATGCTACATATTACTCAGTCCTTTCCTTAGAGCTTAAATAAGTTTGTTTGTGTGTGTGTGTGATTGTGCAACTTTTGCCAACTGTGTGAACCATTCCTGAAAAGAGGTGTACTGGGAACTTCCTGTGTAGGTACCCATACCTTTTAATGGGCAGTATGAACAGGGACAATGATTACAGCAGCCAAAACAGTTTCAATGCACGGGCACATGAGTATAGATGTGAACCTACCCTTTAAGTTTTTGGTATTCTCAGATGTGGTAGAAGGTGCAGGAGGAGACAGGTTGATTAGGAGGTGGGGTAACCTGAGAGATAGATCTACCTGTGCTCGACAGCTTGCCACCAAGCTGTTGAGATGGTGAATAATAGATGACTATTTTATGCGCGTGTATCTCTTCTATGTTTGTGTTTATCTCTGCCTACGTCTGTGTGTTTATGACAGATGTGTGGATAAGAAAAAAAAACAAGCACCACAGAGAAAATGTGAAACACTTTTCCTTTTATTATTAAGTAAGTCTGACACCATCACTTCCTGTGCCACAGGTAAAACTCACCAAGTGGGCACAGGCTAACCAACGGAGGATCACATGACCTCATCTGTAACGAAGGGTACCGGAAGCAGTTCTGTTGCCATGGTAACAGACTCAGTGGGAGCTGACATGGAGCAGAGTGCCCGTTCAGTCCTCCGGTCTGACAGCTACCTGAGGAACAGGTGAGTGACTAGGGGAGAGGGGATCCAGTGACACACACAGACGCACACACACGCCACTATATACTCACTTTTGGCCAAGGTGATATCACGTATCACACACACCTGACTGCACTGCACACTTGCATGCGAGCACACTGCTGCTAACATCTCCCCTGGAATTACTCGCTGTAGGAGATTTTCATCTTTTCTTGCACAGGGAGGTAAAACTGAACCAAGTTTGTAGATTTTTAGATCAAATTAAAACAGGAAATTATTAATTTATTATTGATATTAAAGCTGCAAACCTCTATGTCAATGTGCAAATATGTGTGAAGCTGATATAATGTAATGTGAACTTGTCTGTGGTCCGGCGTTAGGATCAGACGGTTAGAGAGGTCAGAGAGGAGCCTGCTGCAGCAGCTGTCTCAGCTAGCCTCATCCTCCCACCTTCCCAGCATGCAACACTCACAGAGGCTGGACCAGAGACTCTACATGCTCAGGGAGGAGGTCAGGACCATGGTGAGTGCTTGGGATCTCTAAATGCATCAATAGGCATTGACGTACAAACTGTAAACATGAAGACTGTACTAGATGTGTAAAATTACAAGCAATGCTACAAAGGTCAGGTTACATTCAAACTTGGGATTACAAGGATAACTCAGGAGTTGGTGTTCCAGACTCTACTCTCTCTTAAATATTTTCTCTTTGTCTCCATCTTTCCTCCTGCACAGACCAAGGAGAAGGAGCAAGGGGAGCAGGTTTGGAGGGACCGACTGCAGCGCTGTCAGAGGCAGCTGAAGGCCAAAGAGGATGAGATGAGTCGCCAGTCCCAGTACTTTGAGAACTTTAAAGCCCAACTCCAACACAAGCTCAGCCTGGCCCGGGACAGAGAGCAGAGCCTACAGAACAGGATCTATGTCTTAGAAAAGCAGCTGCTGGACATGACTGTGAGTGCCGCCACTGGCATGGCAACCATCGGTGCAGTCAGAATTACTGCCGCGTCTGTAACACACAGGGAAGAACAAGAGAGGCTGCCTCCCATGAGAGGAGAGGGGGAAGGAGAGGAAGAAAGAAAGGAGGAGAGGAGGAGGCAATGGCAGCCAAGTGTGGGAACAGACAGAGAAGGTGGGCAAGACGCGGGGAAAGAAATACAAGGGGGAAGAGTCAAAGACACGAACTCAAATGAAGCCAGGCTGCAAGGCTTCATCCTGAGCCTGCAGGAGGATCTCAGGGTGCTCCTGGAGAGAGAGGAGGATGGGGTGACAGAGCGGAGGGGGCTGATGGATCAGCTCCAGGAGGCCCAGGAGAGCAGCCACGTCCTGGGCTGCAAAGTGGAGGAGATGAAGGCGGAGGTGCACCAATTGAAGCTGTCTGAAAGCTCCTTGATGGAGGAGATGGAAGAGCTGAGAGAGGAGAACCACAGACTCCAGCAGATCCTTACAGATGCAGCCGCCAGTCAGTCATCCACATGCCCGAGTCCTGGGACCAACACTCTCTCATACATCACTGCCATTGGACATTCCTCAGCAGCGAGTCCTAGAGAGGTGCGTAAAATATGATTGATGATTATTAATATAACCTTTACTTAATCTCATTGACACCTGATCTCAAAGAGTTAATCCAGTCCTTGTCTTCATCTGATTGAGAATTCGAGAGGGGACGTGATATACTGAGGCAGCTTTAGTAGGAGACATTTACAAACATAAATGATAGTAGCTCTCCTCTCATTGTTAGTGAGGACCAGCCCACTTTTTCACACAGCTCACGGTGATTAGTACAATATTTATCTCCTGTAATGAAACGCAGGGCACAGAGGTAAACGGCATAAAGCCGTTTTAAAGCGAAACGAGCAGCGTGAGAGTACGGGATACCTCACAAGCACAAGTCAATAACAGGCAAGATGGCTGACTGCACAGTGGGTGTCCTGTTCTCAAGAGAAAAACGTGCTCTATTAAGATATTAAACAAACATTTAAGGCTGCGACTGACAGCTCTATAGCTCACTCTGTTAGGTGGTTGGTCGGTGGTGGGAAGGTGTGTTTGTGTTCATGCTAGTTAAGTGTGTATGTGTGTGATTTGCACACAGTTTTGTGGAAAGATTGGTCACGAGCCAAACGACAGCTGATTAACTGTTGGTGCCAATTTGCAGAAATGGGCAACATGATCGCAGCTATTGTGAATTTGTGCTTGATTATTGTCAGATTTTGTGCATCATTCCACATGTGGTTTAAAGTAAGAGCGCCACAGGATCAAAGCAAAGTCCCTATCGAATAACGAATAACGTTATGGATGTGGGGAATTTGTAAAATGGATTTATGGGTTCTTAAGACCAAATCAAATGCTCCTTAAAACAGATAAGGATGATTTGTTTAGAGCCTGTATTGTATGATTGTGAATCAGTGGCTTACACACGTTTGAAAGGTGACAAATTCCTGCCCCCATATTTTTCACATTAGACAGGCCAAATCCAGTTGGTTAAAAAAACAACAAAGGGATCAATAAATATTCAATCCATTGTTATTATTGGCTTAATGCTGTAAATTCCTTCTTGTTATTTCATGAGATGGTATTACAGCTCCCGAAAAGTGAGAGCTCCGTTGCGAGGATTTACAGTATTACATAACCACCTTCCCTATTGTAAATGCTTACACAGGTGTATCTAAATATCAGTATGTCACTATAGCTGACTGAGACAAGAATTTGGATTATGTGATATTATTGAGCATCTTGTTAGTTTCACGTTTACATAAATGATAACTGTGTTCCTGTGTAGGCACATCGAATATCGGATGAGGGAACAGGCCAGCCTCAGTCATCCGCAGTTCCACCTGTTCACCACCAGGCGACAGCAGAAAGTATGCAGAACAACACACAGGATCATCCCTCATCTGCCAAACTAGAAACTTCACCTGAAATCTCTCACCACCTCGGCTCCAAGACCACTCCCTGTTTCCAGTCACTCTCCTTGACTACAGAGACACTAGATGAGTTTAAGCTGGGGACCTGGTGCTCCAGAGGGATCCTGAACCTGGAGGAAACTCCCAGTGCAGAATCTGATGCCCTGCGGGAAGCCTACAGGAGCCTGGGGTTAGGGGAGGATCTCGAAGCACTTCAAGAACAATGTGACCGCCTGCAGGTTGCCCTGGAGCGCACGCAGGAGCAGCTGCAGGTGATGGCTCAAGAGAATACTCGACTGAAATCGCAGCTCAGGAAAGAGGAAGAGGCGGAGCAGGGGTCTTCAACAGAAAAGGTATGTCACAGAGGTTGCAGTACAGATGACAAATTCTACCTTCATGTACACTCAAATTAGCAACACATAATACATAATACCATTCTCGCCCCCTCTCAGGATGATCTTGTCCAGGCCTTGAATCAGGAGAACCGGGCCTTGGCGGACCGGATCCAGGAGCTCCTGGCTCATATTGAGCTCAGAGAAGAGGAAACCAAGAGGGAGGAAACACAGCTGAGGGAACACATGTCCAAGCTGGAGGTGGACAGAGTCAGACTGGAGCAGGAACACCAAGAACAAGAGTGTCTGATTACAGAACTCAACAAGAAGACAGAGGACGATCTCAATACCATCATGGAGCTGCAACAAAGGTTAATGGAGAGTGAGCAGCGTGTGGAGCAATCGCAGGCTGACAAGGAACTGTGTGGATCTCAACTGCAAAGTGAATATCCAGCTGCACCATCAGGAGGTTTTCAACAAAACCTTGAAGAGTGTGTGAACAGTTTGGTGGACAGCGTGCTAAAAGGGGAAGACTCACAGTTGATGTACAGCCAACAAGAAGACGATTTGACAGAAGCCTCAGCACCTCATTCTCAACATAATAATCACAATGATGTGTTGCAGAACAGCCTGCAAAACAGTCAGCATGTTAGTTCACTGACCGATCAAGTTGGCCAGCTGACCAAGTCGGTCCAGAGCCTCAAAACAGAACAAGAGGAATTGTCAGGCTGCATAAATACTCTCCGAGAGCAGCAGAGAGAAGTAGCTCTGTCAGTCCAAATGCAGACAGAAGTGAAACAGCAGTTAACTCGGACAGTTTGGGGACTGAAGGAGGAGAAAGACAGCATCTCCCAATATCTGGCTGGTCTCAAACAAGAGAGAGAGCAGCTTACCAGGACAGTCTGTGGGCTGAAGGATGAGAGAGATCAGATTATAAGGTCCGTGAGTGGCCTGAAAGAGGAGAAGGAGTCTTTATCTGGTCTCCACAGAGAAAAAGAAAAACTGTTAGAATTTCTCTCAAGTAGGAAAGAAGAGAGAGATCAAATCATGCAGTCGCTACAAAGTTTACAGACAGAGAGTGAGCAGTTAAGCCAGGCGGTGCTCTATTTGAAACAGGAGAGAGATGAACTAACTGATTCCCTTAAGTGTCTGAAGGAACGGAGAGAAGAGGAACAATCATCTTACACTTCACAAGAAGACAGCGAGAAGTTAGTAAAGGCAGTCAGCAGTTTGAGAGAAGATAAAGAAAGAATTGAACACTCAATCAGTTGTTTGAAACAGGAAGAAAAGCAGATAAAGTTATCACTTCAGGGCCTTCAAGAGGAAAGACACAGCCTCCAAACTGCTCTGTCCAGCCACACACAAACAGAGGGGGGGACTCACAACAGCGCTGCTACCACAAAGAAGACTGAGAGTCATGACCACAGGGAGAACTCTGTACAGGTATTAAGAGTAGTGTGATAAATGCCTTTGTGCATTATGTTAGTGTCATGTTAATATCCTTTAAACATTATGGTTCATTGTGTATGATTATGTCTGATTATTATGTACTTATTCAACATGGTTTTGATGGATAACAGGAGCAAAGGGATCTGATGAGGGAGATTGAAGGTTTGGGAGCAGAACTGAAGAGGTCACGAGACGATCTGGACAAGAGCCATGTTGACGTGAGTTTACATGTCAACATAAACCTTTAATATCACGCTTTATACAGTCTATACAGGTTAGTGCAATTCAAAGTGCTTCACAGATGACTGACAAGCAGATAATTGGACCGTAAAAACGAGAAAGACAATAACAATTGAACAATTTGAGACAGATGCACGGGAGACTATAAAAATGATGAAAAGATAATTAGTTTTAAAAGCTGTAACAACAGTAATAGAGGTAAAATGGAGTGAAATAAAAACTAGATTAAAGCACTAGGTAAAATAAATTAAAGAGACAATACAAGAATAAAAATGGTGACAGTAAAATACAATAAAATACATTTAAATGACAACAACAGCAACCATAGTAATAATAATAATAATAATAATAAAAATAGTAATAATGATAACATCAATAATAATAATAATTTTAAAATGTTTATAAAAACAACAAGATGA
Source organism: Epinephelus lanceolatus (assembly GCF_041903045.1). Taxonomy (NCBI): domain Eukaryota; kingdom Metazoa; phylum Chordata; class Actinopteri; order Perciformes; family Serranidae; genus Epinephelus; species Epinephelus lanceolatus. The sequence goes on along the minus strand of NC_135740.1, from coordinate 24,974,699 downwards.
AAAACTATGTAAAACAGATAAACAACAGACAAAACAAGAATTAAAATAATAAAATATATGTAAATGACAACAACAATAATAATAACAATGATTAAAATAGTAATAATAATAAAAATGATAATAAAATGTTGAGAAAAGCTAGATTAAAAACTAGGTAAAACAGATTAAAAGACAAAACAAGAATAAAAATGAGACAATAAAATACAATAAAAAAAGATTTAAAAGCTATAATAATAATAATGAAATGGTTAAAAAAATAGATAAAACAGATTAAAACAAAAACAAAAGAAAAACAATTAAAACTGACAAGAGGTATAAAAAATAAAATAATGTATTTTAACCATTCTTGATTAAAATCTTGGCTGAAAAGGTAGGTTTTTATTGTTTTGTTTTTGTAATAGAAGTTAATATTTACTTTGGACATTCTCTTGACTAAAATAAATAATAGCAGTCGGACAAAACATTTCCAACTGATGGCTGACTTACTGTCTTTAGGTGAAAGGAAACTCAGTGGAGCTTGTGTTGGGATTTGTTAGTCCACCTATTACCTCCAAAAGTTAGATTTTTTTATAATAATCTTTACCATGCTTACTGTATACTGTACAGAACTTGTACTGGCTAGGAGTTTGAATTGTTCTTATTGTTGGCTCTGTTTTATATAAACAGGACATTTATGCATCATTGAAGATTTCACTGACTTAATATGTTCATGTTTATGTTTGTGGCGTGTTCAGACCAAAAGGCTGCACAGTGAGTTGTATGAGTCAGAAGACAGGAGGGTGGAGGCAGAGAGGAAGGCAGCACAAGCGGCTGACCAGGTGGCAAGGTTGACAGATGTCGCCAATCAGATGGAGGAAACCAGAAAGGAAAATGAGAACCTCATAACCCAGGTATTTCACCAAATAGATAGGGTAGTAGCCTAAATATGATCCGTAGTCTGGTCTATCCGTGTTTTTTTCCGAACAAATACATTGTTTATCTGTCATCTGTTAGACCCAACTGGTGTTTGTGTCTGCTGCAGGTGAAGGAGCTGCAGAGCAAATTGACAGGCCTGGTCAGGGAGAAGACTGACGCTCTGTCACTGAAGGCACAAATAGAGGAGCAATACAACATCCTTACAGCTCAGCTCAAAGCAAAGGTAATAATATCTTTGTTTTTCATTTGTTATGTAACATAAATCATCTCCAAGTGCTTGTATATGGAACTGTTATACATTAGATTCCTGGATCTAAACAAACTGTCAAACACGTGACACAGACACTGATACAATTTGTTCATCCTTTTTAAAATAAATGCAAAAAATGTCTCTGGAAACCCAAATTTTGTCTTCAAAATCAACCCAGAAAGACATGATTTCCATGGAAGTGTCGATGCTTCATCTGAAGCTTAAACATATAACACTTCCACTGTAGTACAGACAGAACAGATTGTTACATTTACATTTTTTACTTCACGTGCGTGACTAAATTGCATGTCTTGAGCATAACACAGTGCTTCAGTTGTTTGACTTTTGATGATCTTTTGACTATGAGAGCTCTCATCACAGATCTGTTCCTGTGTGTGTGTGTGTGTGTGTGTGTGTGTGTGTGTGTGTGTGTGTGTGTGTGTGTTGATGTGTGTGCAAAACCCCATAGACGGTGGCTCTAGAGGAGCTAAACTCGGAGTACATTGCTCTAAAACGAGGGCAGGGCAGCAAGGATGATCTGAGCGCTGCTCTCGTGTCACTCAGGACACGTTACGACGACATCAGAGCCAAGGTGGGTAACCAGTCAGTTGTGGCTTTGCAGTCAGTGACAGAAAGAAGTTTGTTGTATGACATGAGCTGATGTTTTTATTTGTGTCTTCTAAACGGTAGTGTTCATTTGTTTTTTACATTTGTTTGTACTGTAGTATGATGCACTCCTAAAAAAGAGGAGCCAGAAGGATCTGGATATAGCTCCTTTAAAGGTGAGGAAAGACACATACAGCTTTCTTTACTGTCATATTACAACACTTCTGATCATTTGAGTTTGACTGGCAGGTGTTTTGTCCAATCACAGGCTAAGCTGTCTTGCCTGGTGGTGAAGTGTCAGGAGAGGAACAGCTTGTTGGTTCAGATGATGAAGGCCATGCACAGACGAGGCTGTGTGGACTCCACACTGACACAGCAGGTTGAGCAGGTGCTCAGTGACGTTGCTCTGCAGGACTACACTGCAGCATTCACGCCAGGCAGCAACGTGAAGACCCAAGATCACACCACAGGGTTTACCACTGAATTTATTTCCAAATTTCAAGACCACGCTGGTCGATTCACACCTCAGACCTGCATGTTATCGACTATATCCCCACCTGCAAATCAGCAGCTCCAAAATGGATTCACGCCTGCATCTGGAGTAAAATGTAGAGAGCTAAAAAGTGAAAAACAGTCATCATCAATCATCACTGAATACACTACAAATCTTCAAGAAGTCACACCTGCACTAACAGGAACACTAAAGAAAAATGCCACGTCACCTGTGCCAACCTCACCAGTGCAAGAGCCTGACCGTGTCCAAGCGATACCATCACCTGTTGTTCCAGCCTCGAAAGAGACTTCAATCACCAATACAGCTCAGGTGAGATGATGCAAATACTTTTGTTTTCATTCTACTTTCCTTCACATAACTGAGGCTGTGTCTAAGATTCCATACTAACATACCATTTAGTACACTAAAACAGTATGTGAGATTTTCTAGTACAGTAGTTCTCAACTGGTCCAGTTAGAGGGTCCAGATTTCTCCTTAGTCATTGTTCAAGGTCCACATAGTTTAATACATTTGGTGTCGTATTTGCATTTGGTCATGTCATCGATTTAGTTTGCTGTCTCTGTCCAGTAGCTGTCCATTAGTCACTCACTCTACAGCAGGAAACAGCACTTCAAAATAAAAGCTCTGCACCAAAAATTCACTGTACTTAAAAATAAAGTGTGTTTTTACAAACTTGACATGTTAGTGAGTCACTTGTGGTCCATTCACAACGGTCCTGCAGCCCACTTTTTGGACCAAGACCCACCACCAGGTCACTGTTCTATGTCCAAAATCTCAGTATGAAACCAGGTGCACATGAATTGCATACTATTTCCGGGGAAGTATGCAAACACTGGACACTTTGTTGCACCACCTAACATTGGCCTAACATTGAACAGGAACAGGTCTTGAGGAATCCAGTCCTTTGTTTGTCTACCTAGTTGGACCAAGTCCAATTTTCTGTCCTGCTCATGTTTCTTTTCATCTTTCATATCTCAATGTCACCCCCATTATTATCTTATCATATATCTGTCATATTATCAGCCTCCCAAACGTGACATCTGTCTTTGACCTGACTAGCATATTATATTGTCTTCCCTTCCCTGGTGTCACCTTGAAGTTTTTCAGACAAGACTTTTGTCAGCTGTGACTGTCAGACTAGTTGCTACCTATTCTAGGAAATTTAAGCATTATCTGGTGACAAAGACGCCTGTGAGATACACAATGAGAGAGCTGAGGCTGGCACAGGTTACCATGGTCACGTCTCCAACCAACAAATTACAACTTTGTGCACCTGAAAAGATAAAAATGTCTGTGAGGTGTATTACCTCATTTTAGTCGCAGCCTTAGGCCTAATGTTTGTAGATGTAGCATTTTAACAGAGAAAAAACATTACTGCAGTAATTATATGACATAATTATCTTAAATAAACAAGAAAGGCAGCATTTCCCTGCTTCTGTGGTATATTTTCTTTTTGTGCTACCGTGCCTGAATTAATAAACATATGTTACAAAACATCTTAATGTTTAAATCCTAAGAAACGTCCAGTTTCAGGAGTGGATGCTCCAGATAAAAAAAAGAAACTCTGCGTTCAGAGAAGGGATTGAAGTAAAAAAGAAATCTCAGCATTCCTGGGGAGTGGGGGAGATGGAGCTCACCTGCAGGCGTAGGTCATAAGCACACGTCAACAGTTTTTGTGTAATAACTCACTGCAAGAGAGGAAGACAAAAGTTCCCCACACTATTCTAAAAACAGCGATCAGATGTCTATGAAAACATTAAAATGACAGACTTGAAAATGTGTCAGTCTAGTCAGTTAGATTAAAACACCTTTATCTGTGTGTACTTATTTTTATACTTAATTTTAAAGTATTGTGAAACACTACAACATGCCATTTTTCAATCCAACCACAGCTCTCTGCCTCTGCCAGTGGACCAGACAAATTTAGATTTCATCACCCAGATACGAAAGAGAAGTCCTCCCCTGAGCTGACCACTTCGACTAGATCCTCACCGACTCCGACTCCTCCCTACTACGGCGCACGTGTCAGTCCAAGCAGGAGGATGAGTAGTCCTGAGAAGATCCTTAACCTACATGAGCAACTGCAGAAGACTCTAATGAGCAGCTTTCAGGTACGCTGAAGCTTTCTGAGCATTCGATATTACACAGAAGCAGGTTAGAGTTGAAGTGTAAGGGAAGATAACACTGCTCTGATGTAAGTCTCACCTGACATAAAGGTTTATACACACAAGACTACAGCGAGCCAAATGTCTTATACATGTGTTTCTCTTCATTTCCAGACTCCAGTGAGCAGAGGAAGAGGACAGCAGCCCAGGAAATGTCTCTCATTTTCAGCTCCTGCAGACCTGAGACCAGCCTGTCAGACAAAGCAGCAGAGCCTCAGTTCTAATATGCCCGATACCAACTCTCTCCCACTCACTGCTGCTGCGAGCCAAGCTAAGCACACTCCGGCAAATAAGTCCACAACACTTTATAATGCAGTCACCTCTCGATCTGCTAATGTTACATTCAGTCCCAGCATGTTTACTAACCATCACTTTAACACAGACACATTTAAAACTACCATGTCTGCTGTCTCTGGGTCTTCTAACTCTGCTTCTGCCACTATGGCACCTTGTGGCACTAATATAACAACATCCCCCAAACTGGCACAGAAAATCACTGCTATCCCTGACACATGTGATGCTAAACACACAGCTTCTGCTCCTTTAGCTCTGAGGACCACAGTCTGTGACTCTGATGTCTTAATACGCTCCAACACTAATCCAAAAACCACTGCCTCAGTCACAACTGCCCCCAGTATATCAACTGCCCCTGAGTCCAAACATTTCAACATGGTATCGAAAACGAATGGTGCTGCTGTTGCATACCATGAACCTGTGTTTGCTGCATCCTGCTCTCCATTTGCTCATTGCTCTCCTGAGAGATCCAACAAGTCTGCCAAAAAGTGCACTGCTGCTCTAGAGAAGACCAAGACAGGAAGACCCAAACCAGGTAATGCACATATTCACTATTTGAGATTATTTACACGTCACTGTTTCGTCGAGTCCTGGTTGAAGAAATTCAGAAAAGTTAAAAGAGCTTTTTTGATTTGACAATAAAACAGCTTTGCTCAAACTTTGCACAAGAACATGTTGCAGCATTGTTGCGTAATATTGAAGTTTAAGCTTGTAGAATATTACTTTTTGCTTGGATAGTGCTGCAATGTGATTATACCCATCCTAGACATGGACCGTTCTATGTTTCTGTCTCTTGTATTGTAAGTAATGCTGTATAAAATACCAGCACAAACTCTTGCAGTCTCTTTACTACCCTATGGTAACACACTGCAAAACTTGACCATAAACTACAGCTGCAACGCTTAGTCGATAATTAGTGATAATTGATTAATCATTTAAGTAATTTTATAAGTAAAAAACCCAAATATTTTCTGGTTTCATGCTTCTGAAATTGGATAATTTGATGCTTTTCTTTGTCATAAATGATAATAAAATGAAAAGCTTTGGATTTTTGGACTGTTGGTTGGATTAAACAAACTCATTTTAGGACGTCACCTGGGGCTCTGGAAAAGTTCACAGGGCATGATTGATGGATAATGCAAATAATCCTTAGATGCAGCCCTATCACTTGGATTTGTTGGCCAAGTTGAGTACACAGGGAGTCCTCTGATATCACTCTCTTGTGGTAGAATTTTAAAGTTAAAAAGTAAACTGTAAAAGTAACCTGTCATTTAATGATGAAATACATATAAAATTGGGTGTATTTAGGCTGTATTGTACCGTGCTTGATCTTTCCTGTCCGATCACCTCCAGAAGCCCCAGCTGAGGTTCGCTCTGTTGAGGTCATCAAGACAGTGGGCCAAAGCAGCCTCATGATCGGCTGGGAGAGGCCGCCACTCGACGAGCTGGGCTGCAGTAACGGCACATTTCTCTATGGATACAGGGTAGGCATAGCTAACTACAGCAGCAGGCAGACTTACACTTGGACGTCATTATTTGTTTCTTCTTGTAGTTATTGTTTCCTTTCACCCCTCAGGTGTTTGTAGGCGGGGACTTCCACAAATCTGTCATGAGCTCTGCGTGCACCAAGGTATCAGTCTCTTATAAGCTCTGCATTATTGTATCCTGTTAGAACTCATAAAGTTAAACTTACTTACAAATAGCAGCCATTCATGCACTGTATACTTTGTCTCTCTTTGTGCAGTGTATTCTGGAGAATGTTGATCTCAGTGTCCCAGTGCACATCAGTGTCCAAACGCTGGGCTCTAATGGTCTCAGTTCAGACTTTGTCCACACCATGTACAGGATGTCAGTACCAACAGACCACCACTGACCCACAGGGTCCCGTCTACATTTTTCCAGTGGTGGCAAAGGTCAACATGTAAGTGTAGAAATATAAGACAACCCTGTTTCCTACATGTTTACTTGAGAGTGCATCAAATAGTATTTTATTATTTTGTTAGTGTCTCTGAAGGATTGCTGCAACTTCTCAGTGGACACCTTTACTGCAAAGGGCCGAAGATTAAACGGTAAGTTGTGTGCATCTGTGCTTCCTTTTTTGTGTTTGTATGTATCAGTGTACACAAAGTATGGTTGAATATATGTATTTTATATGTGGGAAACAGTGTTTGAATTATGAAATGTCAGATTAATATGACATTAAAGGGAAAACTAATCTAACTGATAGCTAAAAAAGGCTTTATGTGGATGTCTAATCAGTGTTGATGGTAGATGTACTCAACTGAAGCAATAGATTCCTCAGTGTGCGCTACATGGACCGAGAAGTTCCCCTGCTTGCGGAGCCATGCCAGCAGAGCCTACATGTACCAGGATGCATTATGCATGAGCTTCTGACATTTTCCACCTTATCTTCAGGATCCTGAGAAGATCTCCAGCACACCTCTGTCCAAATTATGCAAACACGGGATCTCCCCATGTTGGTGACAACATCCAAAAACTGCCTACGCGGAAATTAGTTGCGGCAGAATGATTCAGTGTCTGTTGGCATCGGAGGGCAGTTTAAGCAAAAGCACCACCAGTCAGTGTTTACTCTGAGCAGCTCAGGTCCTGGAGGGTCCCCGTCGGCGTGCTGCCGGCCATACCTTATTATGCAGCTGCAGCCTCCGCTGGATGTCCTTAGCTCTGTACTCTGGCTTGAATAAATATGGCTGAACATCCAAATCGGCCTCTGCACTCATATTTTGGGATGCCATTCTCACTGTTGGTCACGTTGCTAGTTTGCAATACAGGCAAAGAGAACAAGGGCTCTCCCTCAGGCTACCCAGAGGTGAAGGTTAGAAATCCAAGCTGAAATAGCCTGTAGTTCTTCCTGCCTCCAACTATGTCACTTTCAATTCACATGACGGCTATTGATGCTTGATGCAGGAAGTACAGCAGATTCTGCAGCTGCAAACTCAGCTTTCTCGGTCATTATAACACACACTGATGAATTTATAGCTTCAGTAGACTACATTTACCATCAACACTGAGTAGACATCCACATACAGGTGGCACATTTTCCCTTTGAAGGTACTTTCTCATACCAACCCTTCTCATCCTCCTGTGTGTTCTCTGTGACGATCTATTTTTCTCTTTGTCCTATGTGTCCGTCCTCCAGTGCGCAGCCATCTATAGCTGCAGCCCTCTTAGGGGCCGTCCTAACCTCCACCTCTGCAGACAGCGAGGGAGACGCTGTTCCGCTGCTGGGATACCATCAGGCTCAGGTCAACCAATCAGAAAAACTCGTCTCACGTTGTCTCACTTTACCAGCCTACGAACACGTAGTGACCCGTGGCCGGCCGCTAAACCTCAAACGATTAACTGATGTCATACAAAATAATATGAGAATCGCTCGAGGAACTTTCAGAGTCCACTGGATTCACGTTTTTGAATGGATGGAACATTGTGACTGCCAGGGGAAAGGCCAGAGTGGCCGCCAATCAAACTGATAAAAAGTGTTACTTCACTATAAACTTTACGAAGCCAAGATAAATCACACTGTCAAAAGCTGCCTGTTGGAGGGACGTCTGCACCTGCTGCACATTTTAACACTGTGTTGAACACAGAGAGAGATCACGTGTCATACTGCTTCATCAGATCCCCACTGCTGCCTCTCTGGACTCTGTGACAAGAACAGCTGGCTAAAGGGACACTTACTGTATCAAAAGCCTTTTTTTTTAACACATATACTGTATAATGTGCCGATGCAACATTGTACCCGCAGGTCATCTTACTTGATTTTTACACATGAAGCCAAATATATATATATATATATATATATATATAAAAAAAGATTCACTCCAAAGACTTTATCTGTTTCCTCACAGGTCTACGGGATTACTTCAAACACAGAAGTTATTTAAGTTCTGAAATTTGCACACGGTCATTAATGATACCTAGATGAGATAAAAAAGGAGATTATCACTGATATTTTTTGTAGAGAATATTATTAAAAAAAATATGCCAATGTACCACAAACTGTACGTCTTTTTGTATGAGTGACACTTTGTTTTTCATACCTAATAGATGTTAACGGTTGCACGCTCATATTGTTTTATACACTGTTCACAACACACACACACACACACGATGTTCTTTTGCTACTGTATGTACGGGTGTGGAGTGATCATGGTGCAGCAAAGGTATTTTTATATCTGTAATAAAAAATATTGATTCCCCATTGATTCCTTACAACTGTACAGAGAATAAATGTTTATATGATATCAATTGTGTGTGTGCGTATGTGTGTGTGAACCAGAGTTATGTTTTTTTTTTTTCTTTTAGCTTTTATTTTGTGGTTTTATTTTTTTTTTTTAATTTAGTTTAGTTTCATTGTTAAATAATGTTTAATTTTACTTAAGCAATTTTAAGTGTCAATATTAATTTTATTTATTTTTTATGATAAAATGGAAGATATTTGTTAGGGGCAAGATTTAGGAAGGTCAGAAGCTGAACAAGACAAATACAACACTTTGTGAAAGCAGTACATATGTTCATTGAGACATCTCAGTCTCTGGGAACATGTTGAAGAACATATTGTAGTGAGCTGGGGTTTCTTGCCAGCAAGAAGGCAGCAGAGGAATAAACTGAACCAGGAAGTGCTTTTTATTTATCTGTAGTACACCTTCTCACTTAACTTTTTGGTATCTACACAGGCAGGACATCACTAACTGTGTGCACAACTTAACTCATAGTGCAACGTGTCTTTTACAATAACATTAACCATAACCCATTACGACCATAGTGAAATGCATGGACATTAATCTCTGTAATAGGTGATGTGAATTAAACACAGTTTCCTTTGGCTTATGGCCTTAAACACGTTGTCTCAGGGCATGCTGGGAAACACCCATTTAGCCCCCAACACACCTCAACAGTTTGTGTTGCCAAAGCTGACCACACTGACTAAAACTAAAGACACTTCCTGTATATTTTTAGTTTAGTTTAGTTGATTTTGTAAATACACTATTGTCTCAGTTAGTTTTGTTTTTCTAAATTCTAGTTTTTATTTTTAATTTAGATAACTTAGATTTTTTTTTTTCACACATAGTTTTAGATTTAGTTAACTTTCATAACCTTTGTGTGACCTGACTTGGTGTACCAGGTGAAAATATGAACAGTTTTGGTTTTCAAATGCTTTCAAATGCAGACTTGGATTTGTCGATATGGATAATGCCTCACTGTCCCAAAACAAAAACCCCAAAACAAAACATCGTAACTCAAAATTTGGTAAGCCCATAAATTAACCATTTAAAGCACATTCAATTATGTAAAAAAAAAAATAATTTCACAAAGCTGAAAACATTTCTTAGCTCATGAAAAATTGATGTTTTGGTGTTGTTTCGATATGACGATGACAATAAATTTGTCCAGTTAAACTAGCTATGTAGATGATGAACTATGAAAAAGGAGCTTTTACTCCTGTTTATTCAGCTTAAACACTTTCCATTAATGAACACTAGATGGCAGCCATTAATGGATGATTTGTGGGAAGTACTCTGTGTGTGTGTGTGTGTGTGTGTGTGTGTGTGTGTGTGTGTGTGTGTGTGTGTGTGTTTGCGTGTGCAACTAAGTCACAATATCTGTCAGCAACTTTCACCACAGATTTAATGGAGTGATGGATGATGCTGACTTGCATACAAAGACATACTCAGTCTGAAACATCTTAGTGTCTGCCCTCCCATTCAATACAGAACAGGCACAACACCAAAAACTGAGTTGAGAGGAGAAGAAGAAGCATCAGCAGCTTAAAAAAGGGAGCTTAATAATCACCTGCTGTTCTCAGCAGCTTTGGGAACTCCTCTGAGAACGTCATCACTCATGCTCAGCAGAAAGAAAAGAACACCAGGTGGAGGAGGGAGCGTTTGTGAGGTAGGATGGGTGTATGAGTTCAGGTGGAAACACTAGGAGATAAAAACATTACAGACCTTTGCTCTTCTTCCTTTTTCCCATCTTTGTTACTCACAGCACACTTTGTATGACAATAACACACAACAAAAAATTCTCATATCACAGATGAACCAACAGTAATAAAAGGCGAAGTATACCATGTAATTTTTTTGCAGTCCTGGAAAGTAACTAAGTAGTTAGTTGAGTACTGTACTCAGGGGGCAGCTCAACACAAAACCAAAAATACATATTTTTCCTCTTTCCTATAGTGCTATTTATCAGTCTAGACTGTTTTGGTGTGAGTTGCAGAGTGTTGGAGATATCAGCCGTAGAGATGTCTGCCTTCTCTCTAATATAATAGAATTAGATGGCACTCAGCTTGTGGTGCTCAAAGTGACAAAACATTTTAAAAACTCAACAGCAATGTCTCTCTCCAGAAATCTTGACCCAGTTACTCAAGATAATCCACAGATCTTGGTGTGAGCAGTTTCATGCAGGAACTGCTGTCCTCTCTACCAAATGACACGTCAAACGCACGTCATCGCTCAGAAGGAAGTGTACATCTACTCATGAGAGGCTCACATGTGACAGCAGAAGATGTAAACAATAATTGGGTCCTCTTTTGTGGAGCTGTAACATTAGCTAGCTCAGTGGTGCTAGGTGAGCTAACAGTAGATGCACACTTCCCTCTGCGTGGTGATACAGTTAGCAGGTGTAGTTTGGTAGAAAGAAAATAGTTCCAACATGAAACTGCTCACAACAAGGTCTGTGGATTATCTTGTCTAAGCGTGTCCTGATTTCTGGAGAGAGACATTGCTGTTGAGTTTTTCAAATGTTTTTTTTTGTTTTGTTTTGTTTTGTTTTGTTTTTTGCGTTTTGAGCACCACAAGCCAAGTGCCATCTAGTTCCACCATGTTTGAGAGAAGGCAGAAATCTCTATGACTCATATCTTCAACACTCAGCAACTCACACCAAAACTATCTAGACTGATAAACAACACTACAGATGAGAGGATTTGGGGAGAACTGTCCCTTTTAGTATAACTTTGGGATACTTTGAGTTTACTTCAGTATCTCCATTTTATGTTACATTATACTCCACTACCATTTGTGGGAAATATTGCACTTTTTAGTTGACTATACTTCAATCAGGACAGACAAGAGGAATAAAGTAACGATAACATTTAATACAGAATATGAGTGTACAGATTAACAGATGATTTGTGCTGATTAGAATTTAACAGAAGTCTCTGGCGCTTGGACACCAGAGGGAGATATTTTGTGATCGAGGGACATCTGAGCGGCAGCAGGACAAATCCCCTCATAGGGTCCAGACACTGGTGGCGGTGGTGGCTGCTGACTCAGAGGTTGCTGACTGCTGAGGCATGTAGGCTGATGAATGTGTAAAGACTAGGTGGTGATGACGGCAGCAAGAAAAAACTACGCAGACAATGACACCTAAAGATTGTGAGTGAGCATGCGTGCAAGGAGTGAATGGCAGGGTGGGAAAGAAACTTACAGCCTGAGCATGAAAAGTATTGTCTTCCTGACTGAACTTTAGCAGGAGCTTCATTTATTTGACAGCCTTACCATACAGATAAGGATCTTACACACAAAATATGATGATCTTAGAAAATATGATGCACTAATAACCACAACAGCACTCACTCAGCAGTGTGTAAAATAGTTCAAATTGGCTCCACCTCGACTAAGTACAATATGAAAATGCAACTGAACACATTAAAACATCAGAAATAATCACATATAACACACACAGGTGCCATTTTTCTGCATTGTGAGTACTTTTGCTTGTGAGTTAAAGTACATTTTGTAATGCTTAACTACTTTTGCTTAAGTGACATTTTCAATGCAGGACTTTTACTTGTAATGGAGTATTTTCATATTGCAGTAGTGCAATATTTGAATTCTTCTTCCACCACTTGCATGCATGTATGAGCAGCTTGGAAACACAATACAGAAATCTCAAGCTATGGATGAGTCTCTATCTACTACTCTTTCATTATATTGATTACACTGTATATCATACAGTATACAAACTGTTGTCTAGTTTGGAGTTTTGTATTTGTATTCTACCCAACATTAGTCTAAACTCTACATAATCAAACATTACACATTACAGAATTCGTCCTGACAAACATTGTGCGTACAGTACAGGTTTAGCTTGCATGCATCAAAATGACATCAACTCATTAATGCAAAATAATGGGGTGTTTTTTGCTGCATTCCATGTTGGAGCTTCTACACCTGTTGGGTAAGACTCAAGTGTTGGATGAACTGGTGGTCTACTGTAGTCCTGCACTGCACCAACTAAATACACTTCAATAAAAACTGCAGTGCGGTTGCTCGATGCATCCGGCCCTGAGAGACACTCAGCTGGACCCACAGGACTCCCATTACACTCACCTTCATTATTAACACACACTCCGACATACAGTATATGTTGCCTCAGTACAGTTGTGTGTGTGTGTGTGTGTGCTTAAGGTCTTGTTTACATGAGTTAATGACCTCTGTGTTAATTATTTTTCTGCGCTGGATGTTAATGATGCCACGCTCAGCTCTGGCTCTTTGCATGTAGGCCAACATGGGAGTTACAGTAGAGAGTGATGGAGGAGACAAACTGGAACTGTAGTTAAAAGGAAGTGTGCATGTATGACATGTCACGGGGGGTGTCAATGACAGCTGGGCTCAGGCCTCCTGAGAGAATGTTCTGTGGTGACGTTTAAAGACACTTCTGGAGCTTTCTCTATACGTGTGTGCTCCGCATATGTGTCTGAGAGTGTATCTCAGCTGCAGGGGATATCTCCTTCTTGCAGGAGTGTGTGTGTGTGTGTGTGTGTTGTCATCAGTTGTCATCAGCAGGGTGTCTCGAGGGTGGGTGGGTGGGGGGTTGCTGGAATAGGGGTGGCAGATGAGAAAGAGGAGAGAGAAGGATGGTGTGCTGAGGTTTTAATTTCACCCAGTGGGGACTTTGTCACTCCATCACTGCCACTGACACCCTGAGCGTCCTGGGCTCAAGTGGGGTGGCGGTCTGGAGTCGACTTCCAGACCTCCAGGGCGTCGCTTGCTGCTCACACCAAGAGATGAGCTCTAAATGTGGGTTTCTCCCACTGCTGCGTCTGAGCAGATGGGTCTTGATGCTGGAAGGTTTTGGTGTTGAGCTGTCACACAAGCAGTGTTGCGGTTGTGATGCTGTGTGTAGTAAGACCTGGATTGGTATTGTCACGTTATGCAAACACATTTTGACACTAAAAATGTCATTGCATGTTAAATTACCAACTGCTGAGCACTTGTTCCTTCTATATGTGTACAGATTTGGCATTTTGTCTCCCCGCCTCTGTCTCCTCAGTGCTGAGATGCGCCTCCCTTTATTCCCACCATCTCTGTGTGTGTTGTTGTGGCCCTATCAGTCCATCTCAGTGCCTGTTATATTTAGAGGCAAAGCACTATCAGAGCTTACAGCTGGCCGCCTGTGATTCAATTCTGACAGATCTACAGCGTTCAAAGCAATCTCCTCTCTTTTTGTCTCGCTCATTTTTCTGCCCATCTCCACCCCCTCTCCATTGTTCTCTCCACTCCATCTCTTCCTCCTCTTTCATATTACTTTCACCTCCACACTTTGAATCTTGTTTTCCCTCCCTATTCGTCTTTACTTGTGTCGCTCCTTTATACACCTTAAACTCTCCATTTCAACTCTCTCACACAGTCTTCACCTTCTTTCATCTTTACCATTTCATCACCCAAGTAGTTTATATCACTGCCTTTTTTTCTCTCTTTTAGCTTTTTCTTTGCCTCCTTTTTCACTTCAATTTGAAGTGCTTTATTGCTGTTGTGCATCATGAAACTCTATCTGTCCTCTAGCTCCTCTTGTTTCGTCTCTCCTTCGCTCCCTTACAATTTTCTCCCCATCTTCATCATCCACAGTACCCATCAGGTATCTCCTACCAGGCGCGGAGACGAGAGCTTCATCACTTTGAGCAAATCCACGCTGAAACGAACATCAAACAGTGCAACGTCTAATTTGGGAAGAGACAAGCAATTAGCTGCTATTACATCCTTGAATCTGTGCGCAAAGGCAACCTTAATCTCATTAATCATGAACAATGGGGGCGGTAATAGAGGAGCATGTTTATGCAAATTCCCCCACACAGTAATCTTCTTCATGCTTAATAGCCAAAGCAGCGGTGGCGCCTCAGAAAACAATCATCCCCCTTCTTTTTTCCTCCGCTCTGCCGTTTGACTCGCTTTTACTTCCTCCACCTCTCCCCTTTTCCTTTTCTTTCACTCTGCTCTCATGTTTTTGAACCGTCAGAGTAGCTGGAGAGTATTGATCCCAGTCCCTGCTGGACCCTTAACTCTGATAGCAAATAACTTTTACATCCCCCCTTCTTTTGGCAGACCCCCCCCCCCAAGCTCATTCTCCTCCATCAATTCTCTCCATTTCTTCTGTTTTTATGCCTTTCATTTGCATTTTTATTGTTTCATTGCTTGCCTCTCTCTCCCCCCCACAGTGTCTGTTTACATCTATTTCTTCATTTCTCCTCCTCTTAACTTTGCCATTATTGCTTTTTTTCTCCCCAGTATTTTGCGTGCTAGCCCTCAGTCCAGTGGCTATATGTGAGGCAGGACTAAATATAGCCCAGAAGGACATTATAAGATTATGTCTCTGCATCCTCTTTCTCTTTCCATCTCCCTCCTGTGCTCCTCTCTCTTTTCCATCCTCATTTCTCAGCATTTCTCTTGAGGTATGCGAAAGTTTCAGCTGATGATGATAGTGCTGTGTGAAGCCAGGTCAGGATGGATTAGAGGCCATTAAAGGTCAACGGCATGTGATGCATTACAAGACTGGTCAAATACAACCTGATCAATTGATTGGTCAGTGCTGCTGTCTGACTGGAGGTGTATTGATGAATTGAGATTGGGGTCAAATGAATCAATGACCCAGAGGAGCTTGAGATATACTAACATTAATGTAGTATTGTAGTCGTACAACAGTAGTAGTTACCTTTAGTGGTAGAGAATAACTAAGTACAATTCTTGGGACCTGTATTTCTATTTTATGTAACTTTTTCCTCCAAAACATTTCTCTTACAGCCACAGTCACTCTGCAGGTAAAGATTTTTTTACACAAAATATGTGATGAGCAATAAAATAAGATTAAATATTACCACATATCCAACTGTCTGTTTAACATACACGTTATCCTTTTTTTTTTCATCACAAACTCAGCTGTAAGTCTATTATTATTCTGTATTCTGACATACTATTACCTTCAGGTAGAGCCAGTAAATGTAAAAGCAACCACTCCGAGCTTTCCTTCTCACCAACATCCATAACATCACTCAGCAGGGAAGCTGGTTAATCCTCGCTCATGCATTTGGTCAGTGAGTATGAACTCTGCACTTTGTTTTATGGATTATGGATTATGGTTTTATGGTTTTTATGACTTCCTTCTTGTTTCTACAATGCCTATGTATTTATATCTTTCCCAAGGCATGTGCAATACTTTACACATTCTCTGTATTTCGTTTTGTCGTATGTATTTGTTGGATTTGTGGTGTACCACTGTACTGTCATGATTGACTACGTATTGCTTGTAGTTATGTGTGGCACTATTGCCCTGGCAAAGATCCAGTAAAGTACATCTTATCTTGTCCTAGTTGCAAAAATCCAAGTCCAAAGTATAAAATACAGGCTCCTATTAAAAATATACAAATCCCTAGTCACACAAAACATTATTATAGAACAGTTTTAGGTCGTAAAAAAATATAGTTTCACAATCACAGCAGAAAAAGTAAGAAATAAAACTACAGTACAGTCTATTTAAATGTAAAGTGATTTTGTCATTAACTTATCTTTGCGCCTTTTTCATTGAAAGTCAATGTATGCCTGTAAATCACTGGACAATATTAATAATTCATATTTTTAAACACCTAATTTTCTTCGTGAGCCACTGTCAGAAGCACTTTCAGCTGGTTTTCTCACTTTATCTCAACATGATATATAAACAATGTTGTGTTACTAAAAATACAACACGCTCAGTGTATGTGCAATGATGAAAAGACAGACTGTAGAGAGATTATTAATGCAACAATAATACTAATCCAGAACACTTCAAAAGCTGCCATTCTGCCTTATAAATACTGCTTTTGGATGCTTTGAGTGTATTTTAATTGTGATTTTACATCTCACAATGCTTCGTTTTAATTGATTGATTGATTGATTTAATTGCTCATATTTGTATATAATGTATCAGAGTCCCCTCCATTTGTAATGTTTTTCCCTAAAAGGTAAAGTAAAAATTAGACAAAACAGGCACAAATAACAAACAGAAGAGCACAGAAGAGACATTACTCATATCTTTATAGACACATTTATCATATTTCCAGTAATGTTGATCCCATTTTAAAAAGAAAGCATGTTTGAATTTGTTGTATGCCAATTAAAAATAGTCATAAATAGACACAGAGCTCATTTTATCAACTGAAGGAGAGTATTTCTGTCTTATAGGGACTGTGGGAGGGGTTGAAGGAGGAGTGTGTATGTGTGTGTGTATATGTGCGTGTGCCTCGAGAGAGAGAGAGAAACAGACCGAGCGCAGTGTGTTTGTTCTGCATTGTGAGGAGCTGTCCATTGTCACTGGTGCTGATAATGGATTACGGCTCCCCCACTTAAAAGGGAGGATATATTTGATCAGCAGGAGGGAAGAAACGACAACGAAGAAGAAGAAGTGATAGAAGAGCTTATGAGATTGCTTCATTACTACAATCCCAGAGGCTGCCTGCAGATTGGGAGGAAGTTTCTTGGAAACTTGGATTGTAAGAGCACCTCTAACAAGCTCCGGTTGTCTTACTTGGACACTGAGAGTTTATTTCTTCCGCACACTTCCCCTTTCTCTCTCTTACTCACTCTCTCTACATGCTCACCTCGCGCTCAAGCAGTCACTAATTTAGACTCATTCAGAGGTGGGATGGAGGAAGAGGAGGAGGTGGAGGTGGAGTGGGGGAGGGAAAGCAGTGGGGAGATCACCATTTCTTTTTTTTTTCTCTTCCTCCAGCTCGACAGGGCGACACAGTAAGAGGAGCGCCCTCTCCTCTGCTTCTTTCACTCTGCTGGATTCATACACTCCACCAGAAGTTGTATTGATTGCCACTTCGACCTGAGAGTGCAGATTTGAACGTGTCCTGCTCTGGCCCTGCTCAGCCTGCCGTGTCCCAGGTTGCTGCCAGGATGGCGGGGTGTGCCAAGCGCTGCAAACAGGGACTTGTCAAGTTTGCCTTGTCCCTGCACAAACTGATCACAGGGACTCTCATTAAAGGTATGTAAGTGCTTGTCTTTATTACTTTGTGTGAGTGCAAGTGCAAATTTCTGTTTATGTAACTTCCTCTACATGAGTAACTTCCCAGCAGTGAAAGTCGTCCTGAGTGTGAACAGTTGTATTGTAGCAGTCAAGGCCTCATGTTAACATTAGTGTCACACACAAGCAGAAGTGAAAGTCTAATCCACCTCATCGTTCATCTTTAGTTCTCATAACTCTTTCCTTCACACTCCTTCATCTCCGCTCATGTCTGCAGTTGACCTCGTTCTGTTCGGTATATGTTCTCCAGAGAGAGGACCGAAGGAGACAGAGATGAAGGGAGTAAGCAGCTAATAGAGAGGAGAGATAAAGTTGATATAGGGCAGAGTGTGTGTGCGCTTGTGATGAATGTGAGTAATAAAACGTGTCGGTGTGGCAACAGGGAAGAGGAGCCATACACACAGGATGATGAGAGGAAGGGGAGGGTTTTACTATTGTGATTCATTTGCTGGTATTTAGTGTGTGTGCGTCCACGGTTTGGTGCCTGTAAGTGAGGGTCCTGTGATTTTCCTGTGTGTGCATGCAACATTAGAGTGGTATTCTGGTGCTTTTAGTATCGAAGCAGTGCAGGGGAATACACACATAGCTTCAGAAAACTGTGCAGCACGGCAGCACCCTGGAGGCACACACACAAACACACACATGCACACTTACAGTATAATGCTCTTTGAGCCCATTGACTTTTTGTCTGGAGGGATGGGAAACATCTAAGAAGTCTGTCACACACATACAGTAGATGTACACACACACGCTTGCACACGTGTTTGAGGATGGTTCAAGCATTCAGTCACGGTGGGTAGAATTGCCCTCAAGGTGTGTCACACACACACACATGCACGCACACAGACACACATCGTTATACAGGAGCTGCTGCTGAGGTTTGGTTACGTAACAAATTACTTCTTAGAAGAAAACTCAAAGATGGTCAAAAATGGAAACAGCAGTAAAGAAGAACGTAATGCAGCAGAAAGAAATAAAAATACACAATTGTCTAAAAGCACTTAAGAACACACACACTTGCAAGAACACTCACATGCACACATATGTAAAAGACACACATGGCACTAAGACACGACCATTAAAACACCCACACAGACAATAAGGAAATGAGCTGCAGGAAGACGAGATCCGGGTCTGCAAAATATCAGACACCCAAACATACACACACTTAGAAACACACACACACACACACACTTAGAAACACACAATGAACACACAAACGCACAGGTCTACATCTGCTCTTTTTCAAAGCTCCGGTGGGAGCGAGAGCTACATCTGCAACAACATCAGATTAGACCATGGCCATAAAGGCAAATGGCCTACACACACACACACAAATACAAATCCCAGCTCCTTAAAGGGCCATTACAATTTTGTACTTTTATGGGTTGTGTTTACTACCCATTGCTTTTCAATTTGGGACGTTGGTGTTTTAACTGGGCATGAACAGAAGCTGCCCGGTGCCCTCTTTCTGCAAACCGATGCACACCGAGGGCTGAAACACTGATTGCACACACTTCTGCTGTTGTATTTTAACAGCAAATAGAAAACATTTAACACTGAGCTCTTTCTTTGCTGAGTTTCACTTTAACTTGAGGTTTCACTGAGAGCTGTGGTCCATTTTTAGTGACTTTCAGAGACTGTCCGCACCAGGAACTGGATCATTGTAAACTGGTTAGTCATGGAGCCATTTGGAGAGCATGGAACGAGAGTCTAATCTAATGTACTTTTTCTTGGTTTCGTGTTTTTCTAATGGCGCCTAATGATGTCTAATGTGGTTAGGGTTCGAATATTCAGTTGTTCTAAGGATCAGTTTTCCAGATGACGGTCACATGACACAAATGCTGCATCACAAATGTGTCTGTGAAAGTGAGGGGAGTGTGCAGGACCTTGACAGAGGACTTTAATGAATCTAGCTTGAACGCTGTTCTCTTAAAGAGGTACTCCATTGATTTAGTATTGCAGTACCAAAAAGTTTCGGAACTTGTCAGAGACAGATTAAAAAAATATTGGACAAAACTGAAGCAGCAGAGGCCATGATAGTCTAACGTTTCCCACACACTACACTTCCCATGATGCAACTTGTTCGCATCTTTGATTGGACTCTCTTAAGCCCAGTTTAGACCCAAGATTCACAATGAGACAGAATATTGCAGTGGTGTGAACTGGCTGGTCTCAGCTGGACTGAAACTGGCCGATGATGTCACCTGCGACTCAGCTCGTCAAGTCACCAGTGGCTGGTTTTAAAATTAAAGGTATGTGACCTGTTTCAACAGCCAATCAGCCTGTAGTGAAGCCAAGTCAGTTACAAACTGTTGGCAGACGGTGTGTTCACTCGTTTCCTTCTCGGACAACAGCCCTTTGTACGAGTTGAGCTTGAATTTTCTCAGTGTTACAGTCTCTGTCCTCATGATGTGTCAGTGTCGGGTGGTGGGTTGCTGCTGTGTGCATGTCACACACAAATCCTCAATGCATGATTAAATGGTGCTGGTTATTTAAATCATTGTGTTGTATTTACTACAAATACCACCCATCTGAAGCTAAGATTTTTTTTTTTTTTAATCATTTTTGCCCTTTTCACTTGTAGCAAGGATCTCACTGTCACTATCCTCATTCATATTTTAAGAAGCTACAAATATTCAGCGATAAAACAAGCCTGAAAAGCCCAAAGCGGGATCAAAAGTACTAAGAGTCGTTGTTATGGAGACAATACACATCTCGTCTTGTCACTTTGGTGTTAACTGACAGGTTTTCAGAATGTTGCAGACTGGAGCGTTTCAAGTAGTTGCAAGTTTCAGCTTGTCTCATCATGAATCTTTGGTCTAAACTGCTCCACACTCCTATAGGCTGTGTGGTACTCTGTATGATGAGTAAACTGATCCTCATGTGTAAAACTCATGGAGTGCCCCTTTAAAGGAGCAGTGTGTAAGATATTTAGTGGTGCTCCTCCAGATTAGGATTCCTTCAGTCTTTTATTGTTCAGGAGGTTTGTGCTGGGAGCCGAATCAATTATTAGAGGTCTTCTCCTTTCCAAAACAAACAAACCAGGCAATTAAAACCGATAAAAACACTGCAAGCAGTTCCTGTTACAAATCACCGTTTCACTGTTTCTTCTACACTGTTTGGCACGTTCCAGACGGGCTGCCTGCCCAGTGCCTGCTGTGTGTGCTCACATTTTTTCTCTGATAACTGAATGTGTGCTGACCTTGTTTCTGATCCAGATGTTCAGGCGGTTTTTACCACGAGCTGAATTATCCGCAGAGGTCTCTTGCTGTCAGGAACAGACATGGTGATTTTTAAACTGGTGGAAACGCTGAATAAAGCAGTTTTATTTTACAAAAAATAATCTCTGTTTTCCTCATGCTGCTCTCCATGGAGGGGCCTGTAACTGCAGTGGTTGATGCACAAACACAAATGGCCTTGTCTAGAGCCAGTGTTTGGTATGTCCATTCTGGGCTACTGTAGAAACATGGCGGTGCAACATGGCAGACTCCATAAACAAGGACCTGCTCCCTGTGTACATATGAATGGCTCAAAAACACAATGACACACTGGACCTTTAACCCTTTCTTATTTTTCTCAATTTTCTTTGAGATACTACAACTATGACTGCCATTACTAGTTAGTACCTGTCATCAAAATGAGGGAGTAGGGGAATGTAGAGTGTGCAACCTTCCCTTGGCTCCTTCTTGCTTTTCTGTCTACCTCCTCTTTTCTACTTTTCTATCAATCTAATCTTAACCCTTTGGCTTGCACTCGGAAACCCCCAGATGGCACCATTACTCCTACTTATAGTCTCAACATCTAGTCCTACACTGAACTGAACTGACCCTTCCTGTCAGAAATAATGTGTGATTAATTTTAAGTTGCAAATTTTAAGGCACTGATCCATCCATCCATCCATGCATTTATTTATCAATCCACTCACTAGCACGCTCCGCCTAATCTTTTTCTTCAGCAAGATGCTGACATTAAAGGGCAAACAGGGTTCCAGTACTTTTCTGTAGCCGACGGGCCTGACTGCCTTTTCAACACTTCACTGTAACTTACAGACTCTTTTTCAGATGACCTTTAACAGTCAGCGTTTCAGGACAGTTTAAGAGCCACAGTAATAAATTCTGGGGAAAGAAAAGTATTCTTCCTCTCTCTGCAGCAACAGGAGCTTTACACCATCAGCTGCATGAAAAGCACTGAGAAAACACTGAGGTTTTGTGTGTTCAGTGCACTGACAGGCAAAGCACATACAGGTATGCTCAGAGGATTTACCTCTGTGTGGAGTGACTGTCAGAGCAGCATTGACCTCTGCTGGCTGCACTGAGAAAATACAGGTTAACAGACAAAATCACAGGCGCACACGTCATGTTTAACTATCAAACACTAGCTCACTCAAAGTCAAGGATTTGTACTTGATTCTGATCTTACTAATCCTGTTTCCTCTTTGAGATTCATGGCACAGACGTGCTGCATACCAGAGTACCCACTGTTAATTAAATGAGAGAAAGTCAAAGTGATTTGAGAGGAATATGCATGCTGGAGAAGCAAGGTGTCAGAACTAATGTAAAAATCACTATATTTCAGTTAAAGGGGTGAATTATGGAACATTTTTCTATATTAAGAAGCTGTGTGTTGCAGACTTTGTAAGTTTAATGGTAAATAGTAAGTTAATGGACACAGTACATAAGATATGGCTTGTTGGCATTAATATGGTAGGGATAGTGTAAAATTTGTTAAGCTGTGACAAAAATCATAATCTTCCTCCTTGTCGTGTTTCTAATGGCTTTTACAAAAACCCACCATGTCTGAATGAAAACAACCAGTAAGAGCTGAGGAGTCTCTGACGCAACTGGCAGCGCTGATCAAATATGAATCAAGATTCTGTCACTGCATTGCCTTTCTCTTGCCTCTAAGGTTTTAGAAACATGTTTTAGTGAACTGTTTAGCTGTCAAATGAGAAAGTTGCTCCGACCAGTGGGCGGGGATTCATTTTGTCTCAATTGTTTGTCTCTAATTGTTTAAAAGGACAAACATAGGAAGTGAGCAAGTCGGCTATTTACTCATCTTTAAAGTTGTTACGTCTCTCGTCTGATCTTGAGCACACAGCTGATATTTATGTGGTTTGTTTACATGATGTAACAGAGGCGCAATATTTAATGGATTCAGTGTGGACAGCTCTGATGTTACGTAATGCATTGTGATAGTCGGAAGCTTGCTTGCTGTTAGGACACTTTTCAATTAGGTTTCACTTAGGAGCAGCTGCTGGTAAAATCTGGTTATATCAGTCCAGTCCGGTGTTTGGCCTAATATCAAACCAGTTTGAAACTTTTTACAGCGGCCAAACCCTAATCAGCACTGCCGAGTTTGGCAGTTTGACTGCAGATGATGAGCAGTGATTGACATGATTAACAGCTGGGTAAGAGACTCCTGGGCTCTGATTGTTTTTCGGTCAGCTGTGGACCATTAAATGCAGAAGGAGGATGAGGAAGATGATTATACATATAAGATAAGTATAAGATGATCCTCCCAGACTTGGATCGGAGACTCTGTGGTGGTACTTGGCTACATAACATCCCATAGGTGCTCATTAGATCAGGGGAACGAGAAGGCCAGCCAATGGCATCAATGTCTTTATCATCCAGGAACTGCCTGCACACTCTGGCCACATGAGGTCCTGCACCAGGAGGAACCCAGGGTTCACTGTACCAGTGTAAGGTCTGACAATTGCTCTGAGGATTTCATCCTGGTACTGTTTGCTATGACATGGAGGTTTGTGCGACTTACCAAGGATATGCCTCCCCAGACCATCACTGACCTACCGCCAAACTGGTCATGCTGGATGATGTGACAGCCAGCATAACGTTCACCACGGCGTCTCCAGACTCTTTCACACATGTGTCATCTGTGAAGAGACTGGGGCACCAGTGGCGGACATGCCAATTCTGGTGTTCTCTGGCAAATGCCGATCGAGCTGTGCAGTGCCGGGCTGTGAACACAGATCCCACTGGAGGACGTTGGGCCCTCATGCCACCCTCATGGAGTCTGTGCAACCTGATTGGGCTGCAGGTACCGCCTCATGCTACCAGTAGTGACAAGGACACTAGCAGAACACAAAACTAGACACATTCCCTTTTTGGGGGTTGTCTTGCTTTTGCCTCTCCATTGCTCCTGCTGTCTGTCATTTGCACCAAAGCAAGTGAAACTGATTCATGACCACGTGTGCTTCCTAAATGGACAGACTGAAATCCCTAAAGGTTTAACTGACTTAGTGTTAGATTGTGGCAATTAAGTGTTTCCTTAATTTTTTTGAGCAGTGTATAAAAGTTACCAACAACAACTTTAAGGCTATGTTACATTGTTTTCTGTTGCACTGTTTTGTTGTGAGATATTGTCAGTTGTTCTGCTGAGCAGTCTGAGGCACTAACATATAACACTGATGCTTCCTGCTTCATTGTAGCCAAAGCCATTTATCCCGTTTCCTGTCAATCTCTAGTATAAACAGTGTATTAAAGCTAAAAATAAAAGTAAATAATCTCAAAGACAACCACACAAGCTGAAAGTCTGATTTGTTTGCTTCTATTTCACTGAAATCTGGAGTTTCCAAACCTCTTTTAAGCTCTGCTCACTTCCTCTAGCTGCAGGCTGATTAGACCAAATCCCTGTCATGTCTGAAAACCCTGTAAACATACTGTCAAGCCAGGCAGAGTTGTAAAAAGCCTGCATGATTTCACTTATCCTATCCATGCAGCCTGCCCTCAGGTGCCTCCCACTGGCATACAAATCCAACCTGACTGGATGCAGAGCAGTGCGCTTTAAGGTGGTCTGGGCACCTGATGGCAGCTATCAGCAAACAAAGCCGTCTTTGGGTGAAAATCCACAGTGAAACGTAGAAAATACAAATGAATCCCTTCTTTTCTCCAGCCAGGGTAAAGCAAGGGAGCCTCCAGCTAACTGATATTAGTGTAGCTTATGACTTGTATTGCAGTCAGTTCTTCGTTTTACCACCTTGCACTGTTTCATGGGGCGAAATAGTTGAAA
This sequence comes from Epinephelus lanceolatus, assembly GCF_041903045.1. NCBI lineage: Eukaryota > Metazoa > Chordata > Actinopteri > Perciformes > Serranidae > Epinephelus > Epinephelus lanceolatus. Next base: position 24,949,621 of record NC_135740.1, on the reverse strand, counting down.
AAAATCACTGAACTCAAACTTTTCCACATTTGTCCCCAGAGGTTTCTTAGTCATCAGAAACAACCCTCCTTCAGAAGAACCTTTCCTGGAGGAACAAAACAAAAAAGTTAAATGTGCTGACTCTTCTTAGTCCTCAAAGCGTTCTTGTGTTGGGAATAACAGGAACATGCAATCTTAATCATCCTCATCCTTCCTGTCTGTTTACCAGCTTGGCAGGAAGAGCTGGAGACTGAAAGGCAAACAAGCAAGCTGCTGTTCATTGGCAAGAACTTACAATAGCAAAAGATAACTCCACTGTCCTACATTTAAAAGAAATACTTCACTCCCTGAATGACTATTTGTGTATCAATTACTCACCCCATGTTATGTTGAATTTGTGAGGACATTTTTTGTTTTTCTTACATTCCCCCATAGTGTATGAAAGGAAAAAAATCTTGATGAACTGAAGTCATAAGGGGCCACACTTAACTACAATAAAACTGTATCAAAACATCTGTTTACAAGCTCTAGCACAACTTGTGCAGCATAATCCAAATCTAATTTATCCAGACATAAACAGCTACAAACATGGACGACTAGTGCACCTTGGGATTGTATGCAAAAAGGCTTTAAATTGTAAGATTCCAGTGAAAAATGCATATGTTTGGGGAGTTCTGAGCATACGTCTGGATAAATGAAGCTTGGATTATACTGCACGAGTTGTGAGAGTTTGTAAACTGATATTTTGATTTTGCTGTTGTTAAGCGCGGCTCCGTATGACTTCAATACATCAAGAATTTTCCCAGTTTTTGGATTCTTTGTTCACCATGGAGGCATGCGAGAAAAAGAATTCACCAGAGTGAGTAATTGATTTACAAATGATCATTTGGGGGGTGAAGTATTTCTTTAACATTGCTCAATATCTGGGAATTGAGTAGTCCTTAGTAATAATTATTTAAATGTCAAGAAAAAGGTGTTTTCTTTGCATTTTTTTTAAACAAATCTCAGTATCTCATGCCTCTTTACTTTCCATTCTTGAGTTTCTCATGCTGCACAGCAGAGGGCGTCTGATTCCTCCTCCTCATTTCCTCCCCATTCCTGTAATCCCACATTGTCAGGGCAGATCAGAACAAAAGTGAAGTTGAATCTTAACCAAATGAAGTATTAAATATTCAGAGACTTAAAGTGCTCGCTGATGAAGCAGCTCTTCTTCTGATGGTTGATGAATGATGACGGACACTGAGGTGGATTCTCCAGCTGAGGGTTCACCGGACTCAGATCCGAAGTGTTCGTCATAAGTGCTTAATGAAACATTCAGCAGCCCCCCTTTTTTTCATTAGATATTCGCTTCAGGTCCCTCCTCTCTGAGTCGGGGGGACTTGGCTGCACTTTTGTATCCAGGGAGGCAAAGGAATGAAAGGAGAATGGATGAGTAAATGGGAACAGAGAGGAGACAAAAGGAGCATGTGTATGTGTGTGTGTGTATGTGCATGATTGCACTCTTTGCATGTATGTGAGTATGCACACTGCACACAAGCTTTGATGTGGATATTAATGTGTGTGCTTTTCCCTGTGTGTGTGTGTGTGTGTGTGTGTGTGTGTGTGTGTGTGTGTGTGTGTGTGTGTGTGCTCTGCACCTTCTGTGTGTGTGTGTGTACTGCTCTACTATGGCTCCAAAATGCTGTCATATCACTTTTAATGTGCCATAGGGGACACAGTGCATGTTTAATACAAAATATAATGCATAATAATTCATATGGAAGAGGCTCTCAGGGGACGAGACGCCGTTCTTCCCCCTGAAATGCTGTAATCAATCCCCAAGCTGCATACAATTAACACTTCCATCACTCTGATCTGCTGAGGAGGAAGGAAACGAGGGACACAGAGGGGGAGAGTCAATAGAGGTGTTTGTATTCAGTTCACAGAGACCAATCGGGTACTTTAGGTAAAGAAATAAGCAGCAGTAAACAAAAATGTGATTTTCATTTGCACTTTTTAAGAAGCTAACACCCTGGTGTGTCATCCAGGAATAGTAGTGACAGGAATCGTGTACAGTAGCACCCGTGGGAAAGGTGATGCTGTCTGTTAAACATTTATGACATAAAAAAAACAGTAAATATTTAAAGCAGGCTGAAAAATGAATGTTTCACAGCTTGGTGTGAGTGTGTTTCTCATTTACTGTTTTTTGTCCTGTGCAAGTTCACCTCGAGCTGACTGGGTTTTTAAAGAGTTCTGCAAAATGTGCCATCTGTGTATCGACCAGAGGGAGTAGGTTAGATGGTCACAGCAGAGAGGAGTTTTTCACATCTTGACAGGTGACATAAAGTAAGTGGGCGGCGTACAGCACTGAATCTTCCTGAGAGATTCATTGTGGGGCAGAATAACAGCAGCCGTGGCCTTGAAAAGAGAAATAGACTGTTGTCATGGAAAGAAAACTCAAAACAGAGCAGATTCACCCATACAGGTCCCTGGTCTTTCCTATATAACATTGTTACCACTGATCAGTCTGTTAGGAGTGGGCACCAGTTCAGAAAAGTCACCAGCCATCTTATTTTGAATCAGTTACGGGGTCAGCACACCCAAATTACTGTATGAAAAACATGGTTTTAGTTTAATTTGTCCAGGTTTTGATAGATCTGAATATTGTAAAGATGAATGGCATTTTGTTTTTGGCATTAAGTGAAAAATTACATTTAACATAGTGCTTACGAGTTAACAACCATGCCAGTAACTGGCTATAAACTTTGCAGGGCTGTAGCCTTGGAAACAGCAGTGCTTTAAAGCTCTAATATGTAAGATTTCGTGGGATTTAGTGGCATCTAGTGGTGAGGATTGCAGATTGCAAACAGCTTAAAGGTCTTCCAGTTAGGATTTTTTCAGTGTCCATTGGTCATGAGGTTTTTACCGGGAGCCAAATTATCCACAGAGGTCTCCTCCTCTCCAAAACAAACCCAGTTATCAAAACTGCAACACTGGATAAAGCAGTTTCATGTTACAAATCAGTGTTCTACGCTGTTTGGCATGTGGCAGACAGGTTGTTAACCCTGCACCTACTAATGTGTGCTCACCATTCTACTCTGATAATTTAAGATCCAGCGTTCAGGTGGTTTTAATCATGCGATGAGTTATCCGCAGAGGTCTCTTCCTCTCCAAAACAAATGCACCCAGTGATTTAACCCAGTTTAAACACTGAATAAAGCAGATTCACATTAAAAAATCAGTTTCCGACACTTTTGCTGCGGAGGAGCTGCCATTTACAGCTGGTGTTTGGTTTGTCTGTTCTGGGATACTGTAGAAACATGGTGGTGCAACATGGCGACTTCCATAGACAAGGACCTACTCCCCATGTGGGTTTTTAAGGCATTGTCCACTGAAAGCAGCTGCCTGTGAGAGTGAACCAAAACAGCAGCACCTGAGGCAGTAACATCCAAACAAGCTTGTACTGAGGTGTGGAGAGTGATCCTGCGATTCACTGATACAGTGAAAATATAAATTATAGATTACAGTCCAAATCCCAAAGATATTAACAGACAATGAGAGAGCACTAAGAAACCAGTAAATACTCATTTTAAGAAAGTGGAGTCAGCAGTTTTTACATTTTTGCTCGATAAATAACTTAAGTAATTTTCTTTGATTGAATGATCACCTAATCAACATTTCAGCTCTACAGAGTGCCCCAGATATGCAATTTTTCTGTAGGCCAGTGGGGGAGTTAGTATTACATTGGTTCTCTTGTCAAAAGCCATGGGATTTTTTCATCGGATTCTGGATTACTGCAAATAAATAAACTGTGGCGAAGAAATATTTAGATAGGCTACTTATGCGTTTTGTTCAGTAACACTCAAGTGAACACCACTTTCAGAACTGATGAAGCCTAAATGCATTCGTCACAAGTAAAATTGTAACTTTAGGTCAGAAACGAACTACACTATGGTCCCATATGATTTAACATCCCTACCACAGTGAGGCTGTACAGCTGTGATGATATTCTGTAGTCTCATTTAGCCACTTGTTGGCAACCACCTTTTGTAAGACACATAGAAGCTTCAAAGTCCTCAAGTGGGATATTTATTAGGAGTGTAACGATCCATTGATTTGGATCAATATATCGATTCAGTGATAAACGATCCGTTATCATTGATGCAAAGAACATCGAGCCATATCGTCATCTTTACGATATGCTTTTATTTTGAAAGTCTGTGTCACCGTCAAACAGCAGCAGGCAGATGGCATGCAGCCAAGATGCTGAGGATAAATGAGGATATCGTTATTTACACGGGAATTAATTAGCAGTGTGGAAATATTCTCGATTTTGGAGAATATACAGGTCAACAGACAGAGCATGTGCTGTATGTAAACACTGCCATCACGAGCTAAAACCGGAAGTAACGTTACCTGCCTGGCAGGGGATCTCACGCAGCCAACTCCTGGCAGCAGTAGGTTCTCAGTTTTAACTATGTTGGGCTGAAAAAAACATGCACACAGGCTAAATGTCAAACGTGCTGTTCTGTCGGGAGGTGCAGCAACTTAAACCAACAGTGAGTAGTAAAAAAATATGAATAATAACGTTAGATGGAAATTTGTTAACGTTAAGCTGCAAGTTGACAAAACACAGCTAGCTGCTAAGCTAATTTATATAATGTAAACATGCTTGAGCTTATAATGGGTGACAACCAAAAAACAACTGTTTTGTCTCTGAACCTTGACAGTTATTATTGAGCTGAATTTTATTCCTTTGTTAAATGTCGCTGTTAATCCATGGCTGTTGGGCGGAGTTTGCTGTCAATGCTTTGAGCCAGATAGCCCTGAAGTTTTATGAAAATATTATAGTTTGGCTTCAAATGAAAAGATTGTTTCCAGAAAGGTGTCTGTGACAGAAAGCCCTGAAGATTAACTTTATAATGCTGTGTTAGTGGAGTCAGTATAAAGGTAACTCCACTGCACTTAATTGGTTAAAATTATTTACATTATTTAGGTGTTGTGTTTATCTTTAATGGCCAAAAGCAAAAAAGAAAGAAAGGAGTGGCAGATTGTTCTCTAACAGACTGTGTTAAATGGGCATCACAGGCTCCTGAATCAAATCAAATCAAAACTGTATCGTAGCAGACTTTATAGTATCAGCAAATATCATATTGTTGTTTAAAGAATCCATATAATATTAGCCTATATCATGATGAAACTAGTGATTCACAACCCTATTTACTGATGTATTTGATGCCATAGCACAAAACGTGAAAGTCTCTTCAGCTTTTTAACCACAGAGAGAGCGGTTCGTCCACCGATCAGCTGTTCGATCCCTGGCTCCTCCAGTCTGCATGTCAAAGTATCCTTGAGCAAGATACTGAACCCCAAATTGCTCCCGATGATACTTCCATCGGTGTGTGAGTGTGTTAAAAACTGAGTAGCAGATGGCACCTTGTATGGTAGCCTTGGCCACCAGTGTATGAATGTGTGTGTGTGAATGGGTGAATGTGACTCGTAGTGTAAAAAGCGCTTTGAGTGGTTGGATGACTAGAAAGGTGCTATACAAATGCAGGTCCATTTATCATTTACCTTATTTCGGGCATCTTACCAAAAACCCATTCAGGAAACCCATTGACGTTGAGACGAGGGAACCATGAGTGGTAAAGTGCTAACTCATTTCCGGGTTTTAGGACTCATTCCTGGGGCACTCAATACTGAGGAAATAGTCCCAGTAGTCACCCTATTTTTTTTTTGTTTCTTAAAAAGTAGGCTTTTAATGTTTTAGCACCACACATTCTATTCACCTCCATTGTACTGGTTTTGCAGGAGTAAATCTCAGAAATGGACATCTCAGAGATCTGCACGGCTTCATACTGATAGAGGTAATTTATTTTTTGTGATTCGGGTGAAATGATCCTTTTAGTGATGATTATGTATCAGCACTTGTAGCACAATGCCATTCTAGAGGCAAAATGACTTTGGCAGTGTTAACTCACTCCCTGCACATTGATTGCAGTCAGGCCTTGTTGCACAGCTTGGATTCTGTTGTTTGTAGTCTATGTGGGAGCAGCCGATTTCGGCGGCGTTACACCTCATTCCCATGTCTGTCAGGGTGGTTGAGCTCGTCTCCTCCACTCCTCCTCACTCCAGTAAATCAATCTGTTTGTTCTGATGACTCAGACGACACTGAGCCTGTTAGTGGCCAGGTGCAGTTTTCCCTCCTTGTACAGTGCTTCTCTCCTTTCCGCCTACCTAGCTCTTTTTCATCTCTCTCTCTCCCTCTATTCTGTCCCGGCCATCTTGTTTCTGTCATTTTCATCTCCCTCGCTCCCTTATTCCATCTACCCCTTCCCTCCTCACCTATCTCCCCTCCATCAACTTTGTCCTCCCAATTCTCTGCTCTAATTCGCTTCTCCCCACCATCTCCCTTTTTCCTCCCTAACCTCCTCCCATCTTTCATACCTCCTAAATTCTCCACTCTCATCAGCCACACTCTCCTCCCTCCTTCCTATACTTATTGCTCCCCTGTCTCATTCCCTTCGCTTGCACCATCCTTCCTTCCCTCCACGCTGCCCTCCCAATCCTCTGCTCAAATTGCGCTCGTCTCCTCTCCTCTCTGTGGTCATCACTACGACAGATTCCATCCAGCCTTTGTCTGATAAGACTGGGCAGCGACTAACCAGCCAATTTATTATTCACTGCCAGCTCGCCACATTTCCTCTGCTTGTCAACACTTTCTTTCTCTGCTGTCAAATGCTATCTGCCTTTCCCCCTTCTTACTACCCCACTGCCTAACCCCATACTTTTCTTTGCTTGCCCTCCATCCATTCATCCTGGCAGCTATCTCAATCTAGTAAAAGGTCCGTTGTGTAATGGTTAATAAATGATGAGAGAGCGGTAGGCTGGCACTCGGAATGATCCACAGCACCCTGGACAGGACTGTGTAGCAGCACAGACGATGTCAGGCTTAAAGTCTTGGAAGAATTTGGCGCTCGGCCTAATGTGATGAACCTGTTGCTGTTCAGTGTTATTGCGCTGCAAGTGCATGGTCTGCAAAGCTATTTTAGTTTCCTTGTTTAAAGCACTTAGACGTTAATGCCTCAATTACTTTGTCTGTTTGTGTTCGTCAGCAGGATACCTCAAAGGCTTATGGATTAGATCCCTTGAAAATGATTAAATATTGGTGATGATTTACAGCAGATCTCGATATATGTGATCCAGCCTGGTCGACCTCCAGGGCATAAAAACGCCGGTTTGGGAGTGGACCTTGGCATCAGATTCGGATGCCCAGTGCACCCTTAAGTGTCTGTCTGTGAAATGTACCGGGCTTCCAGCCAACTCCAGTGTAAACCCATCTGCGTCATTAATAGACATTCAGGGCAACGGACATAGTGTGAAGTGCAAGAATGTCCACTTAGGGCAGGAGGAAAGAAAGGTGGATGAGTCCAACAAGTATTGGACTTTGACACAGGAGACCGGTGTTCATGTCCCATGTGAAACTAAAAGTCACATCAGTCATTATGTTGATGTTAGCATTTCCTCAGTCTCTGTTTTTAAGGAGTACTCTTATTTTAGTGCTAGTCTGTATCAAATGTGTTGTATAAGTAAAGTCTGATTCATTGATTGATTAGTCACGTGAGTCGACTGATGTGACTTACATCAACCATAATCTTTTATTAACCTGAACCAAGTAATTTTTCTGCCTAAACCTAACTACTGATCCCCTCCGTCAAGTTATAATGCAAATAGCAGCTGCTTGGCTTCTGCCCAAACAAAAATCCATACTTGTCATATTTTAAAAAGAAGGGATGAGATCACATTGAATATTAACTTAAACAAGATTCACCCACTCACTTTTTTTTTGTTACACTTATTTTTAGTGTTCTGTAAGTTCCTAATGATTTCTCACCAAGTTTCAAGGAAAGAACCATGTAATTTGTGATTGATTATGGATTAAACAAAGAGTGATCAGTTACAACACTCATGAGTCTATCAGAGAATTCATAGCAGGTCATTGTAACATGCAAAAACTTGTCCACAGACAGACATACTAGTCTACATCTATGAAAACCTCTAGAGCTAGACCAGAATATTTGACTATAACGGCTTTCATTTGATGGATAGATAAGGTTTTGGTTTTCAATTTTTTGATTTGGATATTCATATCTTTCTCTTTATTTAACAGTGCTTTGTCAGGTGTTGTCCCTGATTCGGTTATTATTATATATATCTACAATTTATCCAAGATAAGAAAATTGTCACAAGCTGTTATTATGTCACAAAAAGTGCATTGATGTTACCTTGTTCAACCAAAACCCTTGGGAATACAAACCAACATAAAACACACCAAACCTTTTGGAAAATGTATTTAATGACAAAGAACACTACAAACAATAATACTATAGAATAATAGAATCCGGAGGCGATGCCTTGTTGCAGTGGTCGCAGGTTCGACTCCGGCTTGCGACCCTTTGCTGCATGTCAACCCCCACTCTCTCTCTCACCCCATTTCACTCTGTCCTGTTCATTAAAGGCAAAAAGCCCCCCAAAAAAATCTAAAAAAAAAAAAAAAAAAAAAAAGAATAATAGAATCTGTAAAAATGAATGCGGTTAAACCAAAAGTCAAGTATTGTAGTGCTATGCCGTCCATCTCAGCTGCCGAGAACACAGAAATTTCTGGTCGGAGTTATGTTCACCCCCCAACCCAAACCAAAGCTTCCAATATCCACTATTGAACACTATTTAGTCCCCAAAAATGGGTATTTGGGACAGCCTTACAGACTTCAAACAAAAATGGCAGCATAGATTGTTTCAGAAAATGCCCCCCAAACAACATTTGTTTAGGTTTAAGGGATGAAGCTTTACTATACTGTCATATTGTCAGGATAATGACTCTTTTTCATTGGGAGCAAAGTAGAAAGTTGCGTTGGCGATCAGAGTGACTGGATGGATTATAAACACTGTCTCTGCGTGACGATCTCTGATTTTGAATGTCAGCATCTGCCTTGATCTTTTTCCACCTGCCCACTGACTCCTGGTCGATTACTGACCTCTTTCCAATTGATGTTTTGACCTCTTTTGGTCTGATGTTCACAGACAGCTGATGTAGTCTGTTTCCAGCGCTCACTAGCAGGTTGTTTGCTGTTTCCCTGCCCTTATGTCCACAGTTACTGCAAGTGATGCTACACTCTTAGAAATAAGAGTTGCAAAAGGGTTCTTCCTGAAAAGCTGAGGTTCTACACAAAACCATTTGCTTCTGAAGAACCCTTTTTCAGGAAAGGGTTTTTAGGAGGATTCTTTGGAAGGCTAAGGGTTCCATTAAGAATCCCTTTTCATCCAGCTCCTCTGCAACACTGAAAGAGTAAAGGCTGATGTCGTAGCAATTTCGTTAAATCTCCACCCCCTACAAAAGATGACCGTGAACCATGAGTGTTGTGGGTTGCGCTGGACCAAATTAGTTCCGGCCCTGGTAAGAGCCTCATGAAGCCTAGAGTCCCGTTTCCACCGAGCAGTACAGCACTGTACAGTTCAGTTCAGTTCGTTTTTTTTCCATTTCCACTGTGAAAAATTGTGGATGGTACCAATGGAACCGTTCTAGGTATATGTTTGAAGGGTTACTTTTCATTCCAAAGGTACCATACTAAAAATGTTTGGTGGAAACGAGGCTTTAGGCTGCTGGATGTGGTTCTCTTTGTCCCAGGCTAACTTGTTACTAAAACCATGATTAGTAGGAGAGAAATCTATGGGTAGGCTATTGGTTAATGTAGTCAGTTACTATTTTTAGAGCCCCCTGGGTTCTAGGTAACACCCTTGGAATATAAAGGGTGCCTTGGTAGAACCCTACTGGGTGGGTCCTTGTTAGCACACTTAGAGGGTGGAAAGAGAAAGCCCCAGAGAGGGTTTTGGGTGGAAAATTGCACCATAGAAGAATTCTTTGTAGAACCTGTTATTGGGGGTTCAGGGTGGAACCTTTCATAAATGGTTCCAGGCACACCCCTTAATGTTGGGTTCAAGGTAGAAACCTCTGAAAGGGTTGCAATTGGAACCTTTGTAAAAGTTTGTATCGTATCAAAAAGGTTCTAGTTAGGACCTTGATCTCTAGAAGTGTACCTGCCAAGTCTTCTTCTCTTGGGTTTACTATCTGTAAGCAGAGATCCAAATTATTACCATAGATATTTAGTTCTGTATTTTAGTCGACTCCATTTGCTGAAGGAGCTCGTGGGTTATAGTCTCTGGAATCTCCTTGGTCAAACAGTATGTCTGAAATTTTTGCTTTTAGACAATTTCCACCCAATTTTGAGGCTAGTCTGGAAACAGAGGACTTAATTACAGATCCACTTGTCTCCTTATCCTAAAATTAAAGTGATAAGAATGATGTATTTATGTGTGTAACTCCGAGAACAATTTAGTGTTGTAGGAGGTTTGTTTTCTTCCAGTGCCACCTGGGTTTTGGGGTTTTTGAGCAACTTTAATACAGTTCTTTTCCAGTTGACAAGCCAATCTCACCAAATGGTCCACTGAGAAGCTGTTCTATTGTATTTACTCACTGATTGCTTTCTGTCCTCTTCAAATATGTTCATTCTGGGCTGTTTGAAAATTTAGTATTTAGAAAACAACTGATCAGAAAAGCCTGTTTTTTCAGCTTTTCCACTGTGGTGCTTTTTCAGTTTATCCAGTGGATTTTCAACGTGTTTGATCAACCAAAGGCTTTCTCTCCACTGTTAGATGTGTACGTAACCCCTTCACTGAAGTTAAACATCATCACTACAGCAAATCACGCTCCTTATCTCGTCTGTTCAGCCGAGCTTTCAGAATTTAATCAGCGTGTCTGTCTGTGTGTCGCTGCTGTGGTGTGTATTTAAAAACCTGTTTCTCTCTGTTGATATATTGCCACTCTTACTCGTGGGTGTTTGCATGTGTGCCTGTGTGGTTGTGTGTGAAATGCGGTTGTTATTGTTTGATTTTGATTAGAGGCTGCTGTCAGATCTGCCTCTGTCTGCACAGCTAGAAAAGGAGAAAGAGGAGGTGTGGGGTGAGCTCTTGCATACCCAAAAAATGTCTCTCATCATTACCCTTACCCTGCAGTGCTCCTTTTTCCACTTCTTTGTCTATCTACCCCTCTCTGCTTCTCTTCTCTTTTCAAATTTTTGCTCTCTCGTCCACTCCACACCTCCTTCACTCTTGTTTTTACTCTGCATTGATCCTCAGCGTGCAAGCTGCTGCAGCCAGTAGCTTTTAATGAATGCCATGGCCTAATGGCTTTATCATTGGCCTTGATGGCCTCAGCTCAGCCACGCCGATGGCTCGGCTGTAAATTGTTTTCTTAACTAAGGCCACGTGAGGAATCTTAATAGGGGCTGCAGTCGATTTGGCGGCGGCAGAGCCCGCCAATCTCAACAGCTTGGTGTTACATGGGGGGCAGCAAGGGGTTAAGTGTGATTGACAGAGGAGTACATGTGTGAGGTGGACTGTGCTGTTGACTGGCGTCATTCCCCCTGTTTGTATTGTCGTAGAGGGTGTGTGGCCTTGTTGTGCATTCCTGTGATGGATACATCAGCGAGCCGAGAGCAAAAACATGTCTGATACAGCGCGCTGATGCCGGCGCTGACATATGCGAGGCAGTGTTTCTGCAAATGTAGTGGTGTCAGATGTACAGGGCTTTGTCCGTGTCCCACCCGCTAGCAGAATAATTACGCACACACACAGACACACAAGCAGACACACAAGTAGACACACACCACCTGTCAGACTCGTGCATGTAGAGATAAAGCAGCAAATGCACTCTCCACAGTCAGACCGTTTGCCTGCTGAATAGCAAAGCGGGATGGATCAGTCTAGCCCTCCCTTATCTCCCCCTCACCTCTTGCACTCTCCATCCCTCTCTATCTCTCTATTTCACCCCCTTCCCTCCCACCCCTCACCCTCTCACTTTGCCTCCCCCGCCGTTTTTTGAATCCTCCTAATTTGTCTCTGTCTCTTCTTTCTCTTCTCCTCCCCCTTTCCTGCTCTTCCTCCTCTCAGCTTTCTCATTCCTCTTCCCCTTCTCTCTCTCGCACTCTCCCTTGAGTTTTGTCCTCCCCTAGACTCCTCTCGCACACCCCTCTGCTCTCCCTCTCTCCGTCTCTGTCTCTTCCTGTGCAACAGTGTGCAATCCCTCTTTCCCCACCAGACAGACAAAGAAAGCGACTGAGACGAATAGAAGGGGAAGAGGGAGCAGAGAGAAGCAGAGACAGAGAGAGGCAGATACATAAAGAGCCACAGAGGAATTGATGGAATGACAGTCCGGTGGCGGGCGACACACTGAGGGAGAGAGGAAAAAGGGAGGGTCTGCATGGTAGAGAGAGATATATAGAAGAGATGTAAAATAGGCAGCCTTAGTGACAGCGTTAGACAAAGGTAGCTTCAGAGTGCATGTGCGCCCTCTATTTCATTCACACACTCTCTATCTTTTAAACACACACACACACACACACATCTTCTCTCTCTCTTTCTCACTCACTCACTCACTCACTCACACAGACACACGCACACACCCTCGAGCAGAAGCAGCAGAGCAGTGTGGGTGTGAGGCAGCATGAGAAGTGATATCTGTACTTCTACACATACAGCTGGCTGATGGACTAACTTAATTACAGCACACACACACCTACTGTACTGTACGCACTCTCACCAGCACACCTTGATTATAGGCAGCCAGACACACACATACACACACAGAGGCGCAAGAACACAACCTGTCTGCGGCCAGAAGTCAACATGGGTCTTGTGATGGGAACCTTTTCCATGCAAACCAAGCAGGTGAACTACCACAAAGGTAAGAATTTATTTTTTCAAATGATCAGGTTTCTGTGTGTGTGTGTGTGTGTGTGTGTGTGTGTGTGTTCGCATGCATGCGGCTGTCATATGAGAGGAGCACCTGTCATGTTGTTTGAGCCTTAATGATGGAGTCATGTACGTTTGCTCTCAGAGTCATGAATATTGCACAGGAAGTGCATTATGGGAATGAGCTGAACGTACAGTATTCTGAGCAGCGATGTAAAGTTGGTGAGAAAAAAAAATGTCATTCATTATTGGTTTATGATGCAATCTCCAGGCCATCTGCCCTGTGGATTTAGGAATACATGTGTGTATTCCTATGTGTGTGTGTGTGTGTGTGTGTGTGTGTGTGTGTGTGTGTGTGTGCAGCTGTGCCACTGGGGATGTCTATAAAAGGTGATGGTATTTACCCCTCTCCAGACCAACCTGCTTCCTGTCTGCCTTGTTTGTTTGACAGGAGGAAACTGGCACTGACACTTGATGCATGCATGCTAATGTGTGTGTGTGTGCGCTCACATACATAAAAGTGTACAGCTTTGTTCATGAAAATATTTATTATTCATCATTTATGTAATATTTATTATGCATTGATGCATGCATACTAATATGTGTGTGCCTATAGCCATAAATAAGTAACTGCACCTTTGTCCATGAAAATATTTATGCACATAATTCACTCCTAAAATGTAGGCGTATAATTGTGTATGTTGTCTGGCGGCTGTGGCAGCCGTGTGTGTGTGTGTGTGTTTGTGCGCAGTAAATCAGTGTGGTGTAATCCGTCAGCCTTTGGCCATGGTCTGTCCTGTCTGTTGACCTCAAACCTGATGGCTATCACCATCAGACACATAGCTGCATCCCACAGACTGAAGGGACAGAAAACAGGAGTCAGAGCTTGTTTTCCCCTGCGCTGTCACATGCAGGGAAAGAGGAGGAAAATAATGCAGAAATCCCTAACCCACAATGAGATCATGTAAAACAGGTTGTGTGTTACATATGCTTTGACAAAAGCTGCGGAGGCGATGTAAGTGATGTAAATTATGGGCTGTGAATGTTGTGTAAGAAAAATGCCTCTCAGCTGTCTGTATTTTCAGTGTTATACCTGTCAAACATCACACAGAGTATTCAAAATAGCTATAAAACACTGTAGAGACCCTATAAATGTGTTTGTGAAATACAGGCACATATAGCATCCTGCGTGGGGTGTTTATTTTAATTCCCGACCTACGCCTCATTTCAGTGCACAGCAACAGCTCAGATACTTTAGATCCATGCTGAACCGATACACGAGGCACAGTTTCAAGGTGGAGCCCTAAAATATGAAAACTATAGCAAGATCCACAGAGAGAACACGTGTCAGCCGTGTTGTCCTCTAACCCATTTACTAGTTGGGGAAAGCAACAATGCTTACGAAGCAGCTGAGATGTATTTTTAGCTATTTTTTTTTGCGCGGGAAAGGCTCTACTCTAGTTAGGATAACCTCCAAACAGCAGCCACTTTGAAGTATGTGCTGTTAGGGTGAGAGGAGGAGGCCGATAAATGAGTAAAAGTGGGAGTGAAAAATTGAGAAAAGTTGAGAGGAGGCGAGGTTGCTCCTCAGGGGGCTGCAGTGTGAGTGTCAGCGAATGTGTGTGTGTTTCACCATCTGCTGCTGTGTTTATAAAAAGTGTCCTAATGAAAGCAGGGCAGGATTCATTTTGCATGGAAGGTTGGCCCATCCTTGATCACCACCCAACATGAGGCAGCAACCAACTGAGCCAAAGTTAACTTGCTGAGGATACAGAACTTTGTCAGGGTAAAAAATTATTTTCTAAAATGCAGTGTGACTTTGCGCAAGGCAGAGGCATGACACACATGAGTCAAACTCATGAATGTGATCACTCTAGATGTGACAAGGCAAAATCAAAAAGACTTGCAGTATGACATGATTTCTCTTGGGCTTAACCCTTGCGACTCCTGACCTGGAGTGACTTGATATCCTCCCAGAAGCGCAAAGATTATAAATAATGCAGAAAAAAATTGTGTGCAGCCAATCGTGTCTTTAAAGGCGGCCTCGTCTGCTCATTTTCAGGTTCATACTCATATCTTAGGTTTGTACCAGAACATGTTTACATGCTTTAATGTTCAAAAAACACTTTATTTTCCTCGTACTAACTGTGCTGGAACACCTGTATTCACCCCTGTCTCAAATGCTCATTTTAGCGCTTGTCTCTTTAAGCTCCCCTCCTGAAAAAGCCTGGTCTACTCTGATCGGTCAGTGTTTCCAGGTCTGATGCATCATGGTGTCTCTGCACCAACATTGCAGCTGGGGAAATGACTATAAAAAATGGCTACATTTTCTATCATGAAAAATCATCAGTTAAGCTTTTATACACAACTGGACATGTTCCAGCAACCTGCTCTTAATCTCAACTCATCAAACACTGACGCTTGGGCAGTGGCCCTTGGCATCAGATACCGACACACAGAAGCAGTGTAAGACGCACCGGGTGGCAGCAGTTTTTGACAGTCTGAGCAAATGCTGTAGTTTAAAATGCAAGAAAGTCTGCATAGGGCAGCTGGGAGGGCAGATGGATGGATCAAATAAACTCCGAACTTCAACACGTTCTCACTTCGACCTCGTCACAAATCACCGCCTAGTCGTAGACTTTCTGCGTCAACATATGACGTGCAAGGTAGCCTTGGTGCATCTGTTGTTGACATCTGGGATGCCATGTCAACTTCTGCCTGTTACATGCATTGTGTCTTTTCAAAATACACTTCCGTTTTCACAGGAGATTTACACTTTGCATATAGTCTCTTTCAAAGCAAATGTACTACGTCAGTAGAAATGCAGTGGTGCATGCCAACTTAGGACTCAAGACACAACGTTTAGCTTTGGACTTGATTTAGGACCTGTTAGTATAAGACTTGGGACTTGAGTCAACAGCAGCGAACAGGCCTCCTCAGTAGTATATTATACAGTACAGTTACATAAGATGATTAAACAATAAATATGTAACCATTTATCACAGATAAAACAGGTGTACAGAGATCCTGAGTTATTGTCATTCTTACCCTGACTGGGAGCTGACTTCTATCTGGACTGTTGTGGAGCTTATGCTTTCAGACCTGTGGCAAAGTGAATGCTCTGCTGCACAAGACGTCTTCATAAATGCAGACAACAAACCGGTGTGATGCCTTGAGAGAGAGGCAGGAGCTATTTACAACAGTGCCTCCCAACTTGGGCGTCTCAAGATAAATGAATGTCTCAAGAGGTTCATGACATGATTAATGGGATAGAAAAGAATCAAATATATATTTTAGCCCATGCTGATTTGTTTATTACAAGACATACAGACCTGAGGAGAGAGTGAGATGGCATGCAGCAAAGGTCCCCCACGTTGAGATTATATAAGACTGCCCTCCCCCTCAGAAGACAACCCCATCGGTCATTTGTGAAAACAACCTTTTACGATCCATATATATGTTTATTGTTACGTGGTGACCTCTAGTGGCCACAGTAATGATGATGGGAGCAAAGAAGGAAGCAACAAATCTGGTCAGGATGGGTCAAACATCAAGCGACATCGACCCAGGAGACCACTGTTTGTGCCCCATGGAAAACCAAAGTCAGTGTTGAGTTATTTTGCGTTACGTTCGTAAGTTAGCTTATGTAACGTTCAACATTTAAACTACGTATCAAATATACTTATTATAACTCAAACTATGATCTTTTCTTAACCTAACCAAACTGCAGCTGTGCAAAGCACCCCAGATATCCCTTTCGCCAGCAATACTTTCCAGCTCCTTCTGGGGAACCCCAAGGTGTTTCCAGGCCAGATGAGATATGTAGTCCCTCCAGCGTGTTCTGGGTCTGCCCAAGGGCCTCCTACCAGTCGGACTGCTTGATCTCCTGCAACCAGTAGGGACACTCATTTAGAAAACACTCCTGAGGGTAGGAATGGGTTGAATGGGTTGGAGTCCTTGTTGGATTATTTACATCTTAATCACCTGACCACCAGGTATCCTTGTAATCACTGCTTTTGTTTGTAAACTAGTGCATAGTTGATCTCTTCAGCCCCCTAAAAACGGCTGAAATGTAAAACACTTGAAGGGAAAGTCCCTAGTGGGCTGTAACACTGAATTAAAGCTGTGATGAGGGGTCATTAGTAGATAATGTTTTATTCTAAGGGGACACTCATCAAAAATGTTGAGAACATTTGTTCCAGAGTGATAGGTGAGCAGTGCACACCTTGGATTTAATCCTCTTGTGGCTCCGGAGGTCGAGCAGGTTGGCTGTTAATGGCAAGGTTGGTGGTTTGATCCCCCATGCTTCCTACAGTTCAGTGTATCCTTGAGCAAGACACTAAACCAATTGCTCTCCATATCCATGCCTGTGCTGTGCATTAGGAATGAGAGGCACTCTGCGCAGTGCTCTGGTATAAAAGCTCTAAACAAATGCAGTCCATTTACAGTCCTATTCAGAGCTTTTTATAGTGATGAATTGACTGAAATGAATTCAAGAGAGATGCTGTACAAACTAAAGCAGGTGTTTTTGTTTTTCGTGTGGCTTATTGAAAGAAGGCAAACTGATGCTGTGGCCTGCATAAAGTCATAGCTTTCTCACTTGAGATATTAGCCAGCGTCCTGCTCAGTTCATATGGCCATAGGTTGCCATTAAAAAATTTATCTATGTGTTTCTGGTGTCACCTGAAGCACACAAAAAAAGAAAAGAAAATATATCCACTGTCACTGTGCACAAACTACTGTGCTCCTGTGAAATATTTCCCAGAGGGTATGTTATAAACTACAAAACCTGCACCTTGCCGACACATTCATCTCCCTGTCCGTTCGCTCCATTTGTTTTTGCCTCCACTTTCATTTCTCTGCACTCCCTCGCTCTGTCAAGTGAATTTTCACCCTCTCTCTCTTTGTCTTGCTCGCTTTCACCTCATTTCACCTCCTCATTTTGTCTTTTATGTGTTCCTCCCTTCAAGTTTTCCTTCCTCTGCTCCCCGAGCCGCTCTCTCCTTGATCTATGGCTACTCGTCTCACTTTGCTGTTAATCTCAGGGTTTCTATCTCTCTCCGTCTGTCTCTTTCGCTTGAACCCTCACATCTCTTCGTGTCTTGAGTTTTTGCAGATAGCCTTGTCCTACTCTAAGATCACTCCGACTGCTTTCATGTGGAGTTTTAGTTTGGGGGCCTTGCAGAATATATGTAAATATACGTGTGTTTGTGCATGTGCGAGTGTATGCGGGTCGTCTGGAGAACAAGTGCGTTTGGTTCAATGTTTCCATTTGCTTCAGGGCCAAGGAGCTGAGAGGAGAGGAGCCTTGTTTCTTTAATAGGCTTTACAGTTTCCACCCCTCTCTCTCATCCCCGCACATCAAAAGAAGTGCACCAAAAGGGCCAATTAGGACGGCAAAAGAGCTTTATTAGGCACATGGCAACGTGAAAACTGGTTTCTGGCTAATCCCATGCCCGAAGCATGTGTGTGTTATTGTGTGACTGCGTGTGTAATGATGGAATTTTGATATTACAACCTCATACTGTATCTCACATTTCTCGACACTCCAGTCTGTAGTGGATCTTCACAGGAAGCATCGTTTCCATTTAGAAAAAAATCTGCCCGTCGTTTAAGATCCTCTGTCAGCGTTTGATCTTTCAGTGTTGCAAATTAAACCCACGTCGGAGCATTTTATTAAATAAAAATATCAATATACTGTATAAATAAAGATACTTTATTTGCATAATATTTGCAGGCAAATGCTTTGACTCACTTCTTCAAAGATAAACAACATTTTCCATGCAATTTATCTCCGTAGACAGCTCAGCCCTGTGCTTGCCTTCAGGCCTTTGTAATACTGGAGCCAATGAGAGAAATGCAGATGATGAATATAGATAGCTACTTAGCTCTGACTATATGGCCTAGCCTGTATGCGCAGTTATGACAGTGATGACGCACATCGCTTGAACTGAATTAATGCGACAGCTGAAATGAGTCTTGTATAGAGTAAACTCTGGATATTGCCAAAGTAGGAGATTACACCATGACATACATGATGACAAACTAAAATTAAAACTCTCTCTTTTCAGCAGCTACTGGACATCAAGAGTGAGTATGCTGTCCCCTGAGCAAATAATTAATGTTGAGTGAAACAAAAGAACAACATGAATAAAAACACTTCCTCAGACTCACTCTGAGAGTAACACCTTTTTTGAATATGGAGCAAATTTCATATTTTAATTTAATTTATCTTACATTCCCATTCCAGCCTGTACAGTATCTGTGTAATATAAAAATGAGGAGGTGGAGGTTATGTAAACACAACAAATTAGTCATTTCTATCTACATGTTCATTACACTAATTAAGCCCTACAGGAATGCTTTCATGCCTGATGAAAAAACATCTATTTTTTAACTTTTAAGTGGGGCAGCAAAAGAACAGGAGATAACGATTTCACTAATGTTACACAGACATTTTTTTTAACTATTGATGAACAAGCTGTAACTGAGGAGACTTGAATCTTGAAGTTTGGTTTGTGACCTCTGAGAGATAAAAAACATTTTGCTGTGTGAATGAAGGACAGAGAAAAGATGAACAGCCTCAATTATCTGCTAGATAAAAAACTCAAGTGAATGTGTAAGAAAAAAAAGAAAGAAATGGGGGTCATTTATCATCGCTGACATTCAGACAGTTTGTAGTGTTTCTGTTTGTTTCACTGCACCGCTGTTTGTGTTGCACAACAACGTGACACTGGAAATAACACAGTGACTGAAAACAGTGCGTCATCGACTCTAAGGGTGTGTGTGTGTGTGTATGCGCTTGTGGTTTTGCTGTAAATAATGCATGGAGTATCCCTGTGCCCTTATGAGCATCAGGTCAGTGACTCATGGTTCACAGTTGTGTCATGCACATGATAGATTCATATTCATCTCTGCATGTGTAAAATGAAGCAACAAAGAAATATAAAATTTGGAAGTTGACAATCAACAAATGTTTTTCAGTTTACAGTTGTTGCACTTTAGAGCTGCGGTCAGAGACTGAATACAAGTTGGACGACGGGTCTCCACTTACTTCCAGTGTAGAAATTTGCAGCCAAAATATCCCAGATACGGCCGCTGCCTTCTGGCACTGGTGACTGTATTAAACGCCTGTGCAGTGGCGATCTCTGTGGTATCAAGTTCTGGCCCATCCACCTTTCCAACTAATCCAGAACAGCACCACTGAATGTGAGCACATCAATTATGTCGTCAAAAAATGGATCAAATCAAATTGGAGTCATTTTAAGGTACGTCCTCACCATGTTTCTTTTCTCAAACCTAACCACAGTAATTTAACTTGCCTAAACCTACTGTAACATCCGTAACTTTATGTTAATTACTTAACTTTATGTTAAAGACACAATGCATATCATTAGGATTTCATATGAACTGTTGTATTAACCAACTGTTAAACTCTAAGACATAAAGTTTACTGTCACATTTAGCAACAATATCCTTGATAAAACCAGTGAAGTGTTCAGCTAGTTGATAATTCATTTTCTCTTGACTGACTAATTGATTAATTGACTATTAATATCTCCATCCGTCAATCCATCCATCCTCTGAAAAGTATCGATACTCAAACGCTGTATCCGGATACAATACTAATTTACAAAAGTATCGATACTAACAGTGCACGCCACCTCAGCGCCTGTCGGCTGCGTGCGATGGGTCCAATGGACGCGCTGTGCAGGCAGCGTCTGGCAGGCACAGAGCCCTCGCTGCAACCCGGCTTGTTGTCGTCTCTCTGCATGCATGCACACATTTCTGTTACTGTAATATGGCCAGCGCGGCTGCAGGAGGATCAGAGCAGCCAGTTTTGGTCAAAAATGATAAAGGAAAAAGCACTCTTTGGAAATATTTAGTGAAGTGAACACAGCACGCTGCAGACGGCAGGTACAGCCCCTCCCCTCACTAGCAGCTGAGCAGCTGGTGTCGCCAGCATCAAACTAAAATATAACTTCTAACATTAATGTGGGAGCTAAGCAGAAAACTTAGTCAGTCATGCCCGTCTGTAACATTAATAGACAATGTTAGTTTAACAGGACAACACAATTATGTGTGTCTGAAAAGTTATGTTAACTGTAAAGTCACAGATTGAAGCTGAAAAAACGTTTGGTTTCTCCTGTAACCCTAAACAGCACTTGGCAGCATCAGGGGGAAACGCGGCCAGACAACAACATCAGTTAAGGGGGCAGAAGGCTGGAGTATGATGGGTGCGAGCAGTGGTGGGTGGGTCCAGCAATGACTGACTTTCACCAGAGAGGGCGGTGTTCACTTCCCATATAAGCCAAACCCTCTTATTTGTTTATAAACCTAACGACGTGCTTTTGTTGCCTAAACCTAACCACGTGCGTTAGGGGTGTAACGGTACACAAAAATCACGGTTCAGTACGTACCTCGGTACACAAGTCACGGTTCGTTTTTTTTCGGTACAGTAATGAAAAAAATAGACAACTATTAAATATCTTTTACTTATTGGTAACCTTATTAAAACATACCACCACAGCAGTTAACTCTTTTTACGCATTTTTTGAATGAAACAAATATATATAAAATCCTGCTTTTTCACATTGAATGAAAATAGAAATATAAAAGTGAAAAATAAAATCCTGCTGGTTTTTTTAACACATTGTTTGAATGAAAAATATAAATATAAATTTCTGCTTAAACAATTTTACTCAATTAAAATAAAAAGTATAGTGCAGCTGGTCAGCTTTAAAGCCTGCTCAGATTCAGTTTTACTAGGAACTTACTTAGCTTTCCCACTTTGTTAAAGTGCAGTAAACAAAACATGCTTATATCTAAAGTGCAGCTTAAACAATTTTACTCAACTCCAATGGCCTTGATTATTTCTTTAGCGCGATGGTCAGGGAACGCTTTCTTTTTAAATGACGACGATATCGTAGTTTGCACCAGATTGCTTTTTCTAGTCGTGCCGGTTAACGTTCAAACTCGGGTGGTGTCGCTTTAGATGCGTTAGCATGTTAGACGTGTTTCCAAGTACATACCCGACCGCTGTTCTGCAGTGTCGGCACACTGCTTTTGTCTTGTCAACTTGTTTATTTCCATCTTCGTATTTTACCCTGAAACCAAAGTGTTCCCAAATGGAGGACTTAAGGTTTGCGGGTGGGTCTTCAGGTTCGTCAGGCTCATTTGCCATGTTGTCAAAATGCGAGAATGCGCTGCACAAAGTGAAAGCGGAGATTTACGGTCGGACTCGGTCCGTCACTCAATTATGTCCGTCGGAGAACTAGATATTTTAAATGGTTTGGCTCGCAAAAACGGAATTAAAATAAAACAAAATAAAATAAAATAATATCCTGCGCCCAATAATTCGGTACAGGGTCGTGCCGAACCGAAAGTCGCGTACCGAACGGTTCGATACAAATACATGTACCGTTACGGCCCTAACGTGCGTGTGTTGGTTCAATGTAACCATGTACGTTTGTTGTTGAAGGAAAAAATGTCTGTTTGTGATGTAGTACTGATGTAGTACGATTATTTTGAAAGAGTCTGTATACAAACTATGCAGGTAACAGGCTGAATTTGACACAGCATCCCAGAACCCTGACATCCGACACATTCAGGATACCTTGCACGTCATATGTAGACGTGGAAAGTCCACGACTAAGTGGCAAGTATGCAGAGAGGTTGGAGTGAGAATGTGTTGCAACATAAACTACCTAGTAATGCTGGAACTCGACCCCTTAGCTTTTCTGTTCCTCTTTTTAAAATCCTGCAGGAAAAAACCCTTTTCAACAACCTACTGAATCAGGAAGAGTATTTTCCTGCAGCTCCCTCCGTCTAACATTATGTGTGTGTTTACTAAGGCGCCTCATGTCAGAGTAGTTAGTTTTGAGAATAACAGTGAAAGCAGAAACCGTGTCGAAGAGGAAGACAACTCTATTCCCTTCGCCCAGTCGTTCTCTCCCTGTGTCTCTTTAGTTTCTCTCATTGATTCCCTCTTTAATCACTCTCTATCTCCCATTCAAACTTTATCTCTTTGCTTTCTCTCACTCCACCCCCACCCCCCCTCCCACCTCTCTTGCATCACTATTTCTCACTCTCTCCATTTATCTTTGTCCCTACTTTGCCCCTCCACCCCTCTTTTTCTCGTCTCCCTCTCTTCCTAGATGATGACAGATCAATAGCGGACGCTCCTTTAATTATTCCCTTTTTCATAATGTGATGGGAGCCAGCAGGAGGCTCAGCATGCATGCACTAATAAAGATACAGACGAGTGTCTGTGTGAGAAGTCATTTGGACAGCAGCAGATATTAGTATTGATTTTCCTAATAGACATGTTCTTCCCTGTCCAAAGCCACACTGCTCCTGGTGAGTAATTGCCGAGGCCTTGTGTGCCGACAAGACAGTGTCATACAGCTGCATGATAGATTCATAATCTATAACCGTTAGTGTGAACCTTTTAGGAGGTAAGGGTGAGTTTTTATGTGGCAGGCCTGCACATTAGCGCTGAGGTTGGTCTGAATGTGCTCTGGAGAGCTGAGCTGATTTTTGGAAGCTTCCACACGGCGGTTTAATCTTAATAAAGATCTTTAGAGTTTCATTTTCTCTCCCAGTTTCTCTCTCTTTGTTCCTCCATCCTCTTCTCTGGAAATTTAGTGTTTGTGTGTCCCACTCGCTCTCTCCTCTGCCTTTTCTTTCTTGCGTTGCCGCTCGCCCACTCTCCTGGCTCTTGTTACTCTCTTCTTTCTCTTTCTTTTGCTCTCTGCATCGCACTCTAATCTCCAGCTGGAAGCTTTCCTGGTGTGTTTCCTCCTTCTCCTTCTTTATCTTTCATTGCCAAATATGTTTCCATCTCTGCCTTCGCCGCTTTGTTTTTTTTTTTTTTTCCTTGCCCCTGATGCTCTGCCGTCCTACCTCCTACTCTTGCAGTTTTTCTTCTCTCTTCCGTCTCTTATCCTCTCTTTCTTCAAAAGTGTGACAGGGGTCCTGTAAAACAGTCTGCAGCCATTCCCGCCGATGCCTGCAGGGAAACACCAGGCAATTCGGCTGCAATGTTGTACACAAATACACACACACACGTACACACACTCTCCAACCTCTGGCTCCTTCTCTCTGCTCTACAGACAGACTTTGAAATGATTACTTGAAGGAGAAACATTTCTGTCAGTGTGTGGAAACGGGCCTGTCAGAGACCGCAGGGAGATAGAGAAGGATGGAGATTTGAGATTGGAACAAGTTGGGAACAGCGTTTGAAACGACAAGAACACTAGGCTGATATGTTCGCAGAGATTTATAGGGAGAGATGGGCAGATAAATGTGTACTGGTGAAGGCCGTATGCCTAGAGACAAATTTATAGATCAGAGGGGGGAGCGAGATGGATAGATATGGTTTAGGGTTAAAGATGAAGTAGGGTGCAGTGAAGATAGGAAGAAATGACTTTGATAGCCTGTAAATTTCTATAGGCATAACACAGGCAGTAGCAGTGAGGAAGAGCTGTGTGTGTGTAGCAGGAAATGGTCACACTCCACGGGGCTGCACACTGTGTAGATGCCACTAGAGTCCACAGAGACCTCTTCCTATCATCAACCATTCTCTCTGCCCACAGTTGGTGCATGTCCAGGATGTATGTGCGTACATATGTGTGTGTTTCTCTGTGTATGTGTGAGCATGTGTGTGTGTAGGCAGGGTGAACGCGTGACTCCCCACTGCTGTCCATTCTGTCTCTCTCGCTGTTGTGAAAAAAAAAAAAGAAAAAACACATATTCATGCATTCATGAGCAGATTTTCACACAAGCAGATAGCAGATTTTTTTTACTCACCAAACTAAATCTTTCCAGCTAAATCTTCCCATATGGCTTCCTAACAATCACGCCTCGTTCATTATTCACTATCAGCAGACAAAAAGTGGCCCATATTTGGAGCAGTTGCCACATTTGCAGAAACATTATTACGGATGACTGGCTTGATATAAAAGGACAGCGTGTCTATTCTCCAAATCGACTCCTGAAAACTTGGCTGTAAAACCTGACATATGCATCATCATCATCTGCAGAGGCAATTGCAACTCTATTAGACATTATGTTCATTTTTTGGCAAAGAGAAGATTTGAAATGTTTTCACCCTTGGAGCAAAACTGTAACTTTGCTCTTAGTTGACAGTGACATTTTTACATGTTGTGTCCTCGGGGTAGCAGCTTTTAAATCTGAAAGCTCAGGCCATCAGCCAGTGATGAGTTGATCCGAGCATCCAGCAACTTCCTGTTGACACACAACATTATTATCTGAATGCAGTATTTAGTGCTCTCTCCATTACATTTATTCATTTAGATTCAAATACACAGGCGTTATATATGACCAGACAGTATATAAAGATGTATGATTAAGTTCTACCTTAACCAGCAACAACATTAAAAGAATTCATCGTTTTTTTTTCTTTGCTTAAATTCATACAAAGTTAAAGAGAAATGTGAAATGCTTATTTGTGAAAAGACAAATGTATGAACTGCACAGCATAAATAAAAAGTTAAAAAAAAAATAAAGGAATTCCTCACCCCCCAAATGAGCATTTATATATCAATTACTCCCCCTGTGGAACGTTAAGAAAACATTGTTTTTCTTGCATGCCTCCACAGTGAATGGAGAATCCAAGCAAATTCTTGATGAATTGAAGTCACAGTCGAACATGTTTAACAATAGCAAAACTTCATCAAAACATCAGTTTTAAAACTCTGACACAACTCGTGCATAATAATCCAGGTCTCATTATCCGATGGTATGCTCAGTACTTCCCACAAAGACAGTCCCTCCCAATGGGAAACTGAACTAACCGTGAAACTCATCTATGCTCTCTTAAAAGCCAGACTCCATTGACAAAAAACAGTAGCCCCTTTTAGATAGTTGTGCAAATTTGCAGGAAAGCCCAATCAGTCTTCTTTCAGCATTGGCAGTATAAAATCAAAATCGGGGAGTGCGACAAAATGACGCCTACCTACTTTTATTTATACAGAATGTGCCTTTTTCAGGACAATGGGGGGCGTGAGCAAGTAACAAAACGTGTAGCTCAGCGTGTGACGTAAACAGTGACGTGGGAGGGAAGCTGCGGCTAGTCAGTCCTTCGGCGATTCTCTCGTAAGTCGGACATTCTTCACCATTCCTGTCATCTGACGGTTAATGGCCTCTTTGTTTGCGAGGGCAAGAAGAGCGTGCAATTCTTTGTCTCCCCAGTTGATCATCTTTACAGTGTCTGTCAGGTTTGTGTTTCCTTCTTGCTACTAGCTGCTCGCTAATTCCTGCTATCAGCTGTTTCCTGTTTATCCACTGCCAGTGGCTCGCACATGCAGCGTCATCAACAGCTCCTCCCACAAGTCATCAACAGCCCCTTCCATTGTGGAACGCCGCCTCTGTCTTTTTAAACTAAGAGGGTTCCGCCAATATGACTACCATACGAGGTGGAAAATTGGGCACCTCAGATCAACTCGCCAATCCAGCTCTGTGTGTCTAAACGCTCACAGCTTGCCGGCAAAATGGCCCAACATTCGCAGAAAATCTGGCAGTGTAAAAGGGGCGAGTAACTTTACCATGCCAAACACAGGAACCGATGCTCTGTCTCTGTCTTATTCAGTTAGTTTGTGTTATTGTGTGACTGGTGAATCTAAACTAACCCTTAAAAACACCTAAGTCACACAACAACACTAAAGCCCCATTTCCACCAAGCAGTACGGTACAGTTCAGTTTGGTACACTTTTTTTCTGTTTCCACTGTGAAAAGTTGTGGATGGTACCAATGGAACTGTTCGATACCTTCCCCATTTTTGGTCAGCCCCTCTGTTGGGGTACCTAGAACACAGATCTGGTACTAAAAGGTGGAGCTGTGAACAGCTAACTGTCACTCTGCTCAGGGCTGAGTTGTTGCTCATTTTAAGGCTTAACTACTGTTCATACCGTGGCAAGTTTGACATATATTAGTAAACTGTAACTAAAAAATGAAAGGATGTTTTGCTGCCTCTGCCAGCAGCTGTTGTTGGAGGAAAACACCCCCAAAACAACTTGATTCACTGGACCGACTGCCAGCAACGTTTTAGGTGGAACGTTATCATGTAATGTTACTCAGTGTTGTTGATATTGACGACATGAATCAATCAGCCCACCTTAAATTTCACTGTGACAACTTTGACCATTACTTTAGATTTTATATGACATACACTTAGTGATGAGTGGATCTTCAAGTGTGTATATATGTACAGTACAGGCCAAAAGTTTGGACACACCTTCTCATTCAATGCGTTTTCTTTATTTTCATGACTATTTACATTGTAGATTCTCACTGAAGGCATCAAAACTATGAATGAACACATGTGGAGTTATGTACTTAACAAAAAAAGGTGAAATAACTGAAAACATGTTTTATATTCTAGTTTCTTCAAAATAGCCACCCTTTGCTCTGATTACTGCTTTGCACACTCTTGGCATTCTCTCCATGAGCTTCAAGAGGTAGTCACCTGAAATGGTTTTCCAACAGTCTTGAAGGAGTTCCCAGAGGTGTTTAGCACTTGTTGGCCCCTTTGCCTTCACTCTGCGGTCCAGCTCACCCCAAACCATCTCGATTGGGTTCAGGTCCGGTGACTGTGGAGGCCAGGTCATCTGCCGCAGCACTCCATCACTCTCCTTCTTGGTCAAATAGCCCTTACACAGCCTGGAGGTGTGTTTGGGGTCCTTGTCCTGTTGAAAAATAAATGATCGTCCAACTAAACGCAAACCGGATGGGATGGCATGTCGCTGCAGGATGCTGTGGTAGCCATGCTGGTTCAGTGTGCCTTCAATTTTGAATAAATCCCCAACAGTGTCACCAGCAAAACACCCCCACACCATCACACCTCCTCCTCCATGCTTCACAGTGGGAACCAGGCATGTGGAATCCATCCGTTCACCTTTTCTGCGTCTCACAAAGACACGGCGGTTGGAACCAAAGATCTCAAATTTGGACTCATCAGACCAAAGCACAGATTTCCACTGGTCTAATGTCCATTCCTTGTGTTTCTTGGCCCAAACAAATCTCTTCTGCTTGTTGCCTCTCCTTAGCAGTGGTTTCCTAGCAGCTATTTGACCATGAAGGCCTGATTGGCGCAGTCTCCTCTTAACAGTTGTTCTAGAGATGGGTCTGCTGCTAGAACTCTGTGTGGCATTCATCTGGTTTCTGATCTGAGCTGCTGTTAACTTGCCATTTCTGAGGCTGGTGACTCGGATGAACTTATCCTCAGAAGCAGAGGTGACTCTTGGTCTTCCTTTCCTGGGTCGGTCCTCATGTGTGCCAGTTTCGTTGTAGCGCTTGATGGTTTTTGCGACTCCACTTGGGGACACATTTAAAGTTTTTGCAATTTTCCGGACTGACTGACCTTAATTTCTTAAAGTAATGATGGCCACTCGTTTTTCTTTAGTTAGCTGATTGGTTCTTGCCATAATATGAATTTTAACAGTTGTCCAATAGGGCTGTCGGCTGTGTATTAACCTGACTTCTGCACAACACAACTGATGGTCCCAACCGCATTGATAAAGCAAGAAATTCCACTAATTAACCCTGATAAGGCACACCTGTGAAGTGGAAACCATTTCAGGTGACTACCTCTTGAAGCTCATGGAGAGAATGCCAAGAGTGTGCAAAGCAGTAATCAGAGCAAAGGGTGGCTATTTTGAAGAAAGTAGAATATAAAACATGTTTTCAGTTATTTCACCTTTTTTTGTTAAGTACATAACTCCACATGTGTTCATTCATAGTTTTGATGCCTTCAGTGAGAATCTACAATGTAAATAGTCATGAAAATAAAGAAAACGCATTGAATGAGAAGGTGTGTCCAAACTTTTGGCCTGTACTGTATATATATTAATTTCGAGCGGGATATGTGAATGACATAAATTCCATTCCTTGCTTGGTGAAAAAGAAAGCATCGCGGAGCATCTTTCGTGTGGGCTGCAGCAACACTAAACCCCTGAGTTTGCCTGAGAAGGACTGAATGCACAAACCTGCTATTTTTCAAAACCCATGGAGAGTAGGGGTGGGCATCTCTAGGCACCTCACGATTCGATTCAATTCCGATTCCGAGGGCAATGATTTCGATTATAAAACGATTCTCGATTATAAGACGAGCCAATAAGAAAATTTACACTAGATATTGAAAAACATTTTTGTAATAAAGTTGGGAATACATATCCAGTGCATACAAACTGTATTACTCACTGTGGTTGAGATGATTACACTCCACCAGTCTCCTCCAGTCCATCCTCCTCATCCACAAATCTCATCGGGACTCTCCTGTCCCTTGTTGACCTCCTCGAGATTTCTCCTCCAGTATTTACAAAACTATAACTGACTATAACTATCTATGAACTATAAAAACACGAACTATTGCAAAAAAGACGAACTATGGCAAAACTAGGAACTATGGTGAAAACATGATGAAAACACGGCATAAAAAACTTCAAAAGCTCTCAAAAAAACACAAATACTATTATTTACAACACTAAATATTATTTACAAAGAAAACGACACCCTAACTCCACTAAAACTCACCAAAACACTGCTAAATCACTCCAACTTGCACTCTCCTCCTGTTGTGCCCACTTCCCTCCCCTCCTCCACAAGTAATGACATCACTACCATATATCACTGGAAAGCTCCGCTTCTCTGCTTTCAGAATCCATTGGAATTACGTCGATAGCATGAATGGTCGAGGAGTTACAGTAATTTGAAAAATAAATATAAAAATAAAATTAAAATCGATTAAGAGTTTTCCAAATCGATGCTCGCATCATTCAAGACAGAATCTTGATGCATCTAAAAATCCATTTTTCCCCCACCCCTAATGGATAGAGACTCTCACTGCAGTCTGTTCAAATTTGCTCTGAAAATGTCTGCGTGCAGCCTCGTTCTGTGGACGATAAACGAGGTGCAGACTTCATCTGTGTCACCGATAATGAGGAAATACAGTGAGTGCTGGATGGAGCAGTGAGTGACAACAACCCAGCCCACATTTAAGAGTACTGTTTGCGGTGGAAACCTTAGGGTCTAGGTACCATGTCTGAAGGGTTACTTTTGGTTCCAAAGGTACCATACCTAAAGTTTTTGGTGGAAATGGGGCTTAATTGACTAAGTGACAGAGACGGCAGTAGACCAGCAACTCCAGTGTTCAGCAAGGTAAAGGAGGGAGTCTGGCTGAGAAGAGAGCAAAGATAAGTTTCACTTTTAGTTCGGTTTTGTTGATGGAACGAGCTGTCTGTTTGGGAAATACTGAGTGTATGACTGGATAAATGAGACTTGGGTTATACTGCAAGAGTTTTGTGAGAGTTTGTAAATGGATGTTTTGATATAGTTTTGCTGTTAAATGCGAGCCCCTATGATTTCAATTCATCAAGATTTTTCTCCATTTTGGGTTCTCTGTTCATCACGAAGGCCTGCAAGAAAAAAGTTTTCTTCATGAATTCAATACAACATGGGGTGAGTAATTCATATACAAATGGTTATTTGGAGGGGAAGTATTCCTTTAAAATTCTTCTCTCCAGTTATATAGTTATAATACTGTAATAACAATAAATCAGAGGCGACTTTATTAGGTACAGCTGTACAACCTGTTGAAACTCAATACAACTGCTCTGTCACTAATTCTAACTTTAGGAAGGTCATAAAGGTGTGGCTGTACTGGACTAAACTATATCAAGAGGTGTTTCCCATGTTTTTGTCCTTACTTGTTTACACACATGACAGGTAGGCAGACTTTGAGAAACACCTTTGGTTGTTATGCGGTCACAACTATAACCTCAATGCTAACACGTGTTGAATTAACAAAAACTATGATTTTAGGCATCATAAAAGTCAACTTTATGACAAAACTGTTGCTTCTGGATTGGATGAGATTGTATTGGTGTACCAAAGGAAGTGTCCATATAGTGTGAATAGCAATGTAACATTTAGAAAGGGATCTTTCTGCATTTTATTTTGCTTTTAGGTAGATGTTGCTGTTAAAAATTTTGCACATTTACTTGAGTACAAGTGTGGTGTCGCGACTTCCACTTGTTCCTCCACTGCATCCTTGTTATATATTTTGTATGTGCAGTGTCTGCGTGTTGTGCGAGGACATCACATGTTGTTTGTCATCTGTAACTGTCTTTGAATTTGTCTCTTTGTGCTTTCATCAAGTAAGACCGTACACCTTGTTTATATTGATCGGGCTTTAATTAAAATGTGATTTCATCTGGTGTGTGCGTGCAGCTCTCACCGGCAGGAGCACACACTCCTGCAGTATTATCTGACACTTGTCTTGATCCCTCTATTTCTACCCTATTAAATATCTCATTCTTCTCATCCCCTGCCTTTTCCTGCTTTTAATCTCCCTCTATTCTTACATCCTTGACTTTAAGCCTTTTCCCTTCCCTCTGCACTCTTGCTGCCTTTGCTGTCTCTCCCTTTCTTCCTTCCTTCCTGCCCTGGAAGCCAATCTGCCACCACTCACACACACACACACACACACACACACACTCTCGATCCCTTTATCCATCCCCTGTTAACGTGTATGTGTGTGTGTGTGTAGGGGGTATTATGGATGGACGAACAGGAATGATGGATAGAGTAAGTGGAGGTGTTGATGGATGGAAGTGGCCTTTTCATGAACAAACCGTGATGTTGAGGGAAAACAGAGGTGATGCACGGGGCTCCTCATAATGTTTGTCACATGCACATGTTTTCCCTCTACTCCATAATTCATATTTACCTCTCAAATCAATATTTCAGGCTGTATCTATTTGCATATTTGTCCTCCATCAGAGGGAAACAGATGCGTTTAGGTGTGAAATGTAACAGGGCATGTTTGTTGTTTTTCTTTCCTCTGAGTGATTCACTGAGTGTTATCATTTACAAATCGATGGGTACAGTCGCATTAATTTATGATTTAGTGAATCAACATCCTGGCGATTTCAAACTGAATCACTGATGCTCGGCTTGGCTCTTGGCTTGCGGGTGTAGATGGGAGGGAGACAGAGAGAGCAGGAGAGGAAGAGAGGGAGGGATTGAGGCTAAAACCCCTAATGAAAAACAAGGAAATTGGAGGGAGGGAGGGAGAGAGAGTGTGGGAGTACATGGGGAGAAAAAAAGGGGAGAGAGAAAGAGAGGAGGAGCACCGTGAGATGAAGTGAGAAAGCGTGAAAGGAGGGATGATAGAGAGAGGGGTTTCTGCCAAGAGCAGCCATTAAGAGAGGAGGAGGAGGAGGAGAGGGAGGGAGGGAGAGGAGGATGAGAGAGAGGAAAGAGGGCGAAGGAGTGTGTGTGTGTGTGTGTGTGTGTGTGTGTGCGTTGTAGCCGTCCAAACACGTGACAAAAGAGATACAGACTTCAGCTCACAGACGCGCCTGTTTCCACGACGACGACGGCAAACATGGGGGCTGTGGTGGGTACGCTGACCATGCAGACCAAAACGAGGAGGCCGTCCAGGGGTGAGGGAATACACACACACACACACACACACACACACATGCATGTGCATAAACACATATGTAAACACAATGCACGTATGGAGAGTGAAACTTTTAACAGTGTGTCTTTGTTGTATCTTACACACACACACACACACACACTCACTCCAGTGCAGATATACAGCGCACGTACGCAAGCTGCAGACCAAAGAATAATAACTGCTGGTATTTGAGTTAAGATGCAGTGAAAGAAAGAGGGCATGTGGCTTGGACTGTGTGTGTGTGAGTGTGTGTGTTTGAAAGAGAGAGACCAACAGGTGTTCCCAGAGGAAAAAGAGCATCTTTTTATTCCACAACAAAGTTTTAGTGTGACTGTGTGTGTGTGTGTGTGTGTGTGTGTGTGTGTGTGTGTGTGCAGCCATGTGATTGTTGCTGAGCTTATCTTTTTTAACAGAGCAAACCGAGGAAGGAGAGTGAGAGACAGCTTATTTGACTGCATGCGCATGTGTGTGTGTGTGTGTGTGTGTGTGTGTGTGTGTGTATGTGTATGTGTATGTGTGTGGCTCTGTCTGTCTGTGCGTACGCGCAGATTCGGGTATCAACACTGCTAAACACACACATGTCGAAGGTATTTGTCACTCCGCTCACACACCGCTTTTTCGTCTTGCTGTTACCTTGGAAGCACGGTAGCCATGGCAACAATAGATGTCAGTTTTGGGGTGGGAGGGTTTTGGCGGGGGGGGCTTGATGAGATTGGGGTATTCCTAAGTAAGTCAAGGCCATGTGAAAGAGAATGAGATAGTGAGAGATGTGAATATGCAGATGCTTTTTTTTTTTTTTTTTTTATGAAGACCTGTTGCCTGTGTGAAACGTTTGACTCCCTCGTTACTCATTCTGATAAAAGCCTGTAAACCTCATTTATACAAATCTAACAAATCCACACTGGCTGCTCCGATGAATGGGCACGCCGAGCAGGAGACCGGTGCCAGAGTGAAAATATCCTATTAATTGTGTGCAGTCATTTCAACTTTACTTGTCGAGGCAGGCTATTATGGGTGTTTCAGTGCAAATTAGACCATACAGGACATTTTTCAAGTGAGTGCATATGGCTCGTTTCATCTTTTGAATAAGCTTCCCTGTTGTTTTTTTCTCTCCCCACAGGCTCAAACACACACCTAACCCCACGGGTGTTAAAAGAGACAAGGCGTAAATTTGTTGCTATTTTGAATAATGAGGTGATCGCATTGTGGGAACCTGTGAAATGTGACTCGACCTGCAAATGAAAAACAAGCCTATTTGCCTCTCCTCAGCCAAACACATGACAAAGTGGGATGTAGAGCTGGAGCTATTTGGAGGTTGTTTGTAATTCTGCTGTTGTGTTGTGGTGCTTGAGCGTCTCCCTTTCTCTCTCCCGCTCTAACATGTTGGCTGTATGCAGGATTAGTGCAATGGGGGCTTGTACGTGTGCAGCCTCCTATTCTGTGGCGTTGCAGATAACTTGTTATCCGGGATCGTGACACTGACAGCGACACTGAGAGGGGAAGACGGTGCACGGCTGTAATATTGTGAGATTAGATTTCTTACATGATTGATCCTCTGAGCACAGGCTCATCACTGTGTGCTCTGAAGACGAAAAAAAAACCCCACCTCGCCGTGTTTGCATCCTGCACCTTCCTGAAATTTCTTTCCATGTCTGTTCTGTCTGTTTTCATCAAGGCTGTTTGTTGTTCTCTCAACTTGTTTTATTTTCTGTCAGGTGCTTCCTGACAGCCTCTCTTTGTCTGTAGTTCTCTCCCACCTGTTGTCTTGTCTGCCTGTTTTGTTTTTCCCCCTCACATCTGCTGTGGTGGCCTCTGACAACTCATCTCTCCAGCAACATTCTCACCTGGCATTTCCCTCCTCTCCCTGGTGAATTTTTCATTTCTTTTTCAGCCCCTGTACCACCGTCTTCCTCACTTACTCCCTTCAGCAATGTTGTCTCAATCTTTTCCCTGTCTTTCCTCCGTCACTCCTCAGCTTCCCTTTCTTATCTGGCTTTCTTTGTGCTTTCTGCTTCCTCCCTCCCCACTCCTCAACCTCTTCTTCTTCTTGTGTTTTTCACATCGTTCTCTTCTTTCCATTTTACCCTGCTGCTTTCTCCTCTCCTTGTTGTTCCCCCCTCTTTCCTCCCTCCCTCCCACTCCTCCTCCACCCTTGTTTCCCTTTATCTTTACTTCAAATTTTTTTCCCCACCACACTCTCACATGCCGCTGCCACAATCTGCTCCTGGCGCCCCTCATCTCCATACCTCTCTTCCCTCCACTCTCTTTTATGCCTCCATTCTTCCTCTCATTTGCTCTCTTTCTCCATCACCCACGCTCCCATTAGCTGGTGTGAGTGCTTATTAAGTCATCTCGTCATTCCCCTCTCTTGGCATCCAGCAGAGTGTGTGTGTGCCTTTTGTGTGTGTTTGAGCACTTCTGCAGATTCTGAGTCTAGACATGTATTTACTCAAAGATCAATATTGGCATGCCGCTAGGTGTGTCTCCGTGTGTGTGTGCGTGCGTGTGCGTGTGCGTGTGTGTAAATGAGCTGTATTTGACTCACTCCTCCCAAACATAATCAGCAGTGACACACTAACATGTGAGGAAGTGACATTGTGTGGATTTCTGTGTGTGTGTGTGTGTCCTTGCCTTACGTACAAACAAACATTACAGCAAACACCCTCCAGCGCTTCAGTCACAGGCTGAGGGTTAGTAAGCAAACAGATGTGTGTGTTTGTGAGCTTACAAGCATAGGAGTGTGTATTGTTTTATGCACACGGGTGCTTGATATTTTATCTATGACCCTCGAAATAATGTGCTCATGTTTGTCATGTTTGCAACTGGATGCATGTGGCTCTTTACGTGTTCAAGTGTTTGTGTGTGTTTTCAAGCGGAGCCAGCCGTTGGACTCTCAGTGAACCATCACATAGGGATTGGCCCCTCTGTCCTCTGACTTGGATGTTTATTGTGGAAAACAATGCGTCTCAGAATGAGAGCTTGAATTCATGCCGTGAACATGATTATGTTGCGCAGCTTTTGCACGGCGTAAATCGGACTGATGCAGGGAGAATCTATTTTTAAGATACTTCCTCAGTACCACCAGGGAGCCCACGGCCAGTCGCTACTTTCTTGGAGAGCGCTCTCCGCCATTAAAGAGGCCTGTGAGAGGGAGCCCTCTCCGTCGCCGCCAGGACGGCAGATTAGGCTAATTCAGATTATGCAAATGAAACACTCCCTGGCAAGGATTACAGGACACTGCATGAGAAGGAAAGAGGGAGCATGGCAGAGACAGAGTGGCAGAGTGAGACGAGAGTTTGGCAGGAGGAAAAAAGGAGGGATCAGTGGGCAACAGAAGAAAGGAGGAGAGGGAGGAGAAGTGAGAGCTAACATTGAATGCGTGAGCCAGCAGTAGTTGGTAGGAAAGCAAGGAGTTAAATCCTGTTTCTGGGCTGGAGGAAGTGTGTGTGTACTGATGTGAGAGGTATTCTTGTGTGACAGGGTGCTGGCTGGGGAGAGTGACAGCCAGTCTTTTCCTTCCTGACAGTTCAGGTCACCGCTTAATACTCCAAACAAGCTCTGAAAGAAATGGGTTCAGGGTTTTGTCAAACTCCATGTCTTATACTAGCTTGTATAACAGATGGAAGAGAAGCTCTCAAGGTGGCTGTTTGGGTTGATTTTATATTGGCTTTCCTAACCTGCTAAGTTTAAAGATTTATTTTTAGTATCATGAATCATGCAGGTTTCTAGCAATACTTTAAAAAAATATTGGTGGTGGAAGAAGTATCAGATGTTTTCCTGATTCACAATGTTACTTAAGTAAAAGTACAAAAGTATTAGCATCAAAATATCCTTAAAGTGCCAACAGTATGCAGAATGGCCCATTTCAGAGTCATATTTTATGTTACTGGATTAGAGTTAGTGATGCATTAATGTGTACAGTTACTTTAATAGTGCAGCTGATGAATGTGGGGCTAATTTTAATTAATTTGTACACTACTGGGTAGCTTAATCTAAAATAGCATGTCATAATTTATTAGTTTATTCATATTTTGTAGTAATAATCTATTGGATTTCCATTCTGAATGGACCCCAAGTGATTTGCAAATGTGTCTAGTTTTTAAAAAGCATTCTTTAGTATTACATACAGCGAATTTCCGTCACAGAGCCACATTCTTTAAGTGCTGTTTCCTGCTGTAGAGTGAGTGACTAATGGACAGCTAATTGACAGACACAGCAATCTAACTCAACGACACAGCCAAACACAAGAATGACACTGAATGTATTAAACTGTGTGGACCTTAAACTAATGACTGAGTAGAAATCTGGACCCTGTGGCTGAACGAGTTGGAAACCACTGATCTAAACCTACAAAGTAAGTTAGGGTGCTTTCACACCTGCCCTGTTTGGTTCGGTTCAATGGCACTCAAGTTCATTTGCCCCCTAAGTGCGGTTCGTTTGGGCAGGTGTGAACACAGTAATTGCACTCGGGTGTGCACCAAAACAACCGGACTGAGACCTTCTTGAAGAGGTGGTCTCAGTCCTGTCACAAACAAACTCTGGTGCGGTTTGTTTGTGGTGAGAACGTGTTCAGACTGCGATCTGAACCAACTGCAGTCTCATGACACATTGTTTGGGTTAAACATGAGCATGTCACAGTCCTGGAGGATTATTAATGTGCACCTCCTCCTGTACTGCCTTAATATGCACATTCAGCACATCCAATGCATTAAAACATTGTTTTCTAGTTGTAGCCGTGCCTCATTTTCAAACTATATGGTTTGACTAAAATGAACAATGACAGCAATATAGTCCACAATTAGCAGTGCTAAAATCAACCTGCGTACTTGTCCCTCCATTGTAACATTAGAAAGTGTTTGGTTTACTTCCTGGATTTTTCCCACATGGAAATTCTGACCAGTCAAGAGCAGCTTTCTCACACAAGGCATTTGATCTGGTTCGTTTGTAAATGTTGCCGTGAGAACACGAACCAACTCTAGGCAATTAAGCAGCTTTGTAACAGAATTAGTCCCTGATTCGGATCAAAGCAAGACAACTCTAGGTCTGAAAGCACCTAGAAAAGGTGATAAGTACCATATTATCGTCTGATTTGTAGCAGCTTGTCATGTACAACTGTAATGTGAAGTTAGGGAGGGTAGATTTAGGCAAGTACAGTTACTGTAGTTGGGTTTAGTAAAAGAAACATGGCGAGGACGTGCCTTGAAATGACTCAGAGTGGGAAAGTCCTGTGTTTTGTTACCTGTCCACTACCCCCACCTCCAAACTTACAGCCCAGCTTCCTTCTTTATTCCTTACTCCCGGGAGTGCATTGGTCATGTGATTGCAGTCTTCCCAAATAACGTGAGTTACGAATTACTGGCTCACAATTACATAGGATATGTAGGAATTTTGGTGCATTCCATTTTGTAGAAAAATGTACTAACAGTGCATGAGAACAGCCTCATTGTTGTGGAGTAGTGAGTACTTCAAAATGGAAATACTTGAGTCCAATTTTTAGGTGCTTGTACTTTACTTAAGTGCAGTTGAGTAAATGTACTTAGTTTCTTTCCACCACTGCCCTTCCAGAACTCAATTACACACTGCCACTTATAAATGCTAATTTTACCCTTTTTAAAAGATGTTTCCTGCATCAGAATCTTGGAATCAGACCTTTGCTCATAAAAGTGCTTCTCACTCTGCAGTCAGTACCAAATTATTCACAATTTAAGAATGAGAAAAACAGGATGCTTAATGTGCACTTGGACTGTGAGAGGGTAGCAGGAGCAAATCACCCACTAATATCCATGAATGGATTA
The DNA here is from genome assembly GCF_041903045.1 of Epinephelus lanceolatus. Taxonomy (NCBI): domain Eukaryota; kingdom Metazoa; phylum Chordata; class Actinopteri; order Perciformes; family Serranidae; genus Epinephelus; species Epinephelus lanceolatus. Next base: position 24,911,575 of record NC_135740.1, on the reverse strand, counting down.
CTGAACAGACTCAGGCCCACTTGGTCAGGGGGCCCATAAGCCGGAGCCTCACTTTGAAGTTGCTGTTATTAAAAGTTTTTTGTTTGAAAGTCAAACCACTCTGTCTAAAGTAGCAATGACCTAATCAAATTTATTTTCAGCCGATCCCAGCCTGCCACTGCCACTTTGATTATGAAAAAAAATCTGTAATCTTCCTGCTTCCAGCATCCAACTTTTTATGTTTATTGTTGCACATTGCAGTGCGTCTTTTTGTATGTAATATGTTATATAGGTTAAGTTTTCTCACCATTGTTATGTGATAAACATGCGAACTGTGTTTCACATGTGATAAGTTCAAGTTCCTTTCACATGGGCTTTTTTGTGAGTGCTCAGAGCACATTAACCAATTTTAATATGTTTGAAAGGTTCTCTTTCAGACACTAGAAGGACACTCAGACGAATGCCTTATCTTGTTGGTGAAGGTGAATTTATGACATTCAGAACATTCATTTAGCAGCAGACTACTATTATTCATTCACTGCGCACTTCCAGGATTGGGCTTGCATGGGGAAGCACTTCTCACATGGCCGTATGATCACTCTGTTCGCTCTGCCCCCACCATTTTGGCTCAGCTACCTAAATCAGTGGTTTTCAAACTTTATGTGCCCAAGACTTGCCAAAGGGTGAGCCAAAATCTCAAAGCACACCTGTATTTATATCTGTGCACAATAGCATGTGTTACCACTTTTATCACGACATGAGACAATAAGAATAAGAAAAAATAAGACAGGTAGCTTTTGTGATTCTGTCGACTGACATTTTTTTTTGTTCTCTTGTCGTGGTAGGTCACCTTCACTGGTGCTTTGTTGTAATTTGCTCCGTACAGTAAAGCAATCCATTGTCCCACTCACTACTTTCTGCTTTTAAATGTTATCATCCCTCACACTGGCTGCCAGTCAGGGCTTTTGATGTGTCACTCACTTATAATTCCCACGCAAGAATGGCGACAAATAGGTTCCCTGTGAAGGTTTTTTAAATTCAATTCAATTATATTACATTTTTAGCAAGAGTTTGCCTCTTTATTAGGAAATGGGTGCGCACAACATACTGATAGTCAATTAAAAAAATCACTCATAACTTTTTAGGCCCAGGTGAATAATGCAATAATAATGTGCAGTTATCACAAAATCCCACGGCACACCTGGACTGGCAATTTGTGTATCCGCCCAATCATTAGAATCCTCACCGAAATTTAATGGGTTCTTCCTTGGCCTGTGCTACAACGTTCCACCAAGCTTCATGAACATCAGGTGAATGTTTTTCTTTCTTTTAATCCTCCTGACAAACAGATAAAGGCTCAGACAAACGCACAAGCTGGGCAGAATACATAGCCTCCTTGGTGGAGGTACAGGATCCTACAGAAATAAACTGAGGCAGGAAGCTTTCTCCTCCACTGTGCCTGCGCATTACACCATGACAGAAACGTTGCTGATTGGTCACAGTGAGAGACAGCTGAGGGCTGATTACATGAACGAACACAATATACACTTAATCATCCTTAACAAGTGATGTTTTACACTACCGCGCATCTTTTAAATGTCAGGCAAATTAAATTAAATGCTACTCTTGCCAATAAATTTAATTTTACCCAGCACTGCCGCTTTAATCCCAGAACAGTAAATAAAGCGAACCTTCAATCGGCAACTCTGTGGGAAACCTCTTGATACAGCAGAGCCCCCTGCAGCCTGCGAGTCAGCGGCTACACTTCAGCTCGTTGGGCAATCACGGCTCCTTATTTTACATTCACATTAAGACCATGAACGAGTGCCAGCTGCTCACAGTGCTCAGAGACTACAGAGAATACTCCCATGTTTGTTTTATCATTTCATGCTTTATATTTTTAGAAGATGGCAGGTTTTATTTAAAAAAGGTGACATTTTGTTGTGTTTTCAGAGCTTTCTCATGATGTGACTGAACGTTATCAGCTAAATCTGAAGTAACATGTAATGAAATGTACAACACACCTCTGTAAGCAGCTTTGAAATAGACTGGTGTCCCCCTGTGTTAGTTACTGCTGCCCCCTGCTGGTATTCTCTGGTTATAGCAGGTTACACTCCTCAGTCAGACTGATTAAACCAGGGCTCTTCTTGTATAGACCAGTGACCCCTCAGCTGACAGAGGGCAGGGACCCCCTGCTACATATGTAATATAAAATTGAATTGAATAATAATTATGTATAAACATACCTCTTTATTATAGATATAATGTGATGCTATTAAAATTATATTTACTGACAGACTCATTGATTTATACATCATATTTTATTGTTATACAGACATGTGGAAGGCACAGTGAAAGTGAATCCTTAGGCTTAACTGTATCAGTGGATGGCTACCTTAGTGAGCTATCTGCCCTGGTGAGTGGCACAAAGCTCGTCTCTCTCAGGGAGGACGGAGGCAGAACGTGATATCAGCCTCAAGTTGCAGTCTTAAGCTGTATTTGCTTGTCATGTAGGGGAGGGAGAAAAATCTGCTTTCACAAAGATAAGTTGTTGCAAAAGACAAAATATGAATGACTCATGTTAATGTGTATTTTCAGACATATTTTAATTCATGGGAGAAAAAAACTCACACTCTACCAGGTGAGCTAGAGGTCGCTCCAAGAATACATTTTTTATTTTTTTTGTAAATATGTTTTATTGATTGTTAAAGTCCTTGTCCCTCAAACAAGAATGCAAAATATGTATATTTAACTTCAATTTAATCATTCCCCCTTGACTATAAAGAAACACTATTCCTCAAATATGCTAACAAATAAAAATCTAAATCAGGAATTCCTGATTCCACCCCTACCACCCTGCCCACCCACCCATAGGTTTACAGATTACAAAATACATTCAAGTAATTGTATTTATTACCCAAACAAATGTAGGAAGAGAGAGAAAAAGAAAGAATAAATAATCAAACAAAAAGAAAACCAGAAAAAGGTCTATGCTTAGATGCAACATTTATAGGTACCATCCTATTCTTTATCAAATTGTCCTGTCGCGAATCAAAAAAGTCCAAAAGGGTCTCCATATTTTAATAAAGGTTTCAGAGGACCTTTTGAACAAGGATTTGATTTTTTATAGCTGTAAGAAATACATGTCTTTGACCAAATGAGAAAAGGATGAGGGAGAGTAGTGAAAGCTTTGACCACACAGGCTTTATTTGGCAAGATAGCATGGGATCCCTTTGAAGTTAAACCAAAGAGTGTGCAGACTGGGTTAGGGTCCAATTGGGTTGCAGACATGTCACTTAAAGCTTTAAGAATACTTATCCAGAAGGAGCAAAGATTTGGATATAACCAGAACCCATGCATTAAGTCTACTGGCTGACCTCTACATTGGTGCCACATTCAGATAGATCTTTGCTAGTCTAGCTTTAGTAAAATGAGCTCTGTGTACCACTTTCAGTGTGTTAAGCAATGTTAAGCTCATGTGAAAGAAGTGTGTATCGAGTCTAAGATGGAGTCCCATTGGTCATCTGTAAGAGAGTACTAAGTTTTTAATCAAACATTATTTAAAGTTTGTGTATTTTGGCCCTTTTTTTAAACCAGTATTACCTTTTTAACATTGTATTTATTATGTTTTTAACTAGGGATGCAGTTATTTGAATTTTATCCAGATTTAATGAATCAGGGATGGATCCTGTTAGGTGTCTTCATGATACAGATTCAGAAAAAGTGTTTACATTGTAGGATTAAATAATTTTAAAGGGACTCAGCCATGTTCAGTTACAAAAGTCACTTTGCAGTAAATGAAGCCTCCTGTTGTTGGGGGTTGACCGTGTGTCTTAATGGGGCCAATTAATCAAGTGCTGATCTGCTCACAAACACACACATGCACACATGCACAGGGGCGCACAGTCACAAGACAAACACAAACATCCGTACAGCAGAAGGTGAGTTTATCATTGTTACAGTGCGCTCGGGTCGGACCCTCAAGTTAGAGCCACGTTCCCAAAGAGTGAAGGACACAGTGACTGTGTAGGGGGACAGAGAGAGGGGGGGAGGAGGGAGAGAGTTAGTGGGATGGAGCGAAGGTCAGGATAAGAGAGGGAGATGCCCTGGGGAGTAGAGAGACAGGGGGATAAAAAGACAGAGACAGAGAGAGGCAGGCGAGTGCTGATCTCATTGTAGGAGAAGGCAGGATGGATAGAAAGTTAAATAAGAGAGGCGGAGAGAAACGGTCGCCAACTGTAGTCAGAGTTGGGTAAAAAGCAAGTTTGAAAGTTTAGAATAGCTTCTCTCTTGCATACTTTTATGTGGTAAAAGTCCAAGAATTTAAAAACAAGTAAAGGAAAGTGAGTTGGAGGCACAAAGCTTCTAGAGTCCAGTGGAAACAAAGAAGTGAATCAGAATGGAAAGAGAGGAGCAGAGTGAGAACAGCTTACACACTATAGCCATCATCCTGCTGTGCTGCGGGGCCGTGAAAATGCTGCACCTACTGGGAGTCATCACTGTGGAGGGTGAGTCAGTACTACAGCTACTATCACTGCGATCCAGCGCTCCGACAAAACAAACAAAGTTGTAGAGCGGTTGTGTTTTTCACTACTGTTTGTCTGTAAGCAAGTTATTGAGATTTAAAGAAAAAAAAGTATTATTTATGTGGGAATGTTGGATATTTGGGACATAGACTGACTGCACTCTCAACCCCATGTACTGGTATTGAATTCTGAACTACTACCTTTAACAACTGCTCGCTGTTGAGGGCTTGCATGCTTTTTTCTCTGCTGCTTTTGATATTCTAAATCTCCTCTGGTCGACTCTCTCATGCTTTTTTTATCTACTGATAACAATTCTGACATAATACTCAGTAGATATTGCTATAGCTACAATGTCTGATATCATCCAAGACACAGGAAACTGAGTCTAATACAGCTATAACTAACTGAAAGTGATAACAAATGGTATCACTTGTGATCTTATTACAACCCTAATTTTGACTCATGTTTTCCACAGCTTGTAATTTACAAATCTGAACTTGTGTGTCTTCATGTATGATAATAATGTTGCATTAATTACATCATTTTATCTATTTTGATTGTCTTAACTGCATGCACATACTCTGAACATGCTGCAGTGTCCTTACCCACCTAACCCATATGATCATGCTGAGAAAAAATGACAAAACAAAGGCATAAAAAGCAATTCTAAACCTGAATACTAACTGATCCTGACTCTCACAGTTGTGTTATTAATTAAGTCGAGTCAATTTTCTTTCAATGGCACCACAAACTGCCTCAAAGGGCTCATTGTAAGAAATAATGTACAGCCTTGCGTCGTACACTGTAGTCCTGAATCACCCTGTGGGGGTTTATTTCGCAATAATGACCTGCGAGCTGTACATTATCCAGCTTATTACAACGCGTCTTACTAAATAAATCAATAATTTGACACAAATATTGATTAAAAAATGTTGTAGAGGAGCCCTGTAGCTCAGTGGGGAGAGCTGGGGTTTCATGTAAAGGCAGTGTCCTTGCTGTAGCAGCTGTGGGTTTGATTCCAGTGAGTGGTCCTCTGCTGCATATCTTCACCCCCTCCACACTTAAATACTGTCCTGTGAAGTAAAGGCAGAAGTCGAAAAAGTAATCTTAAAAATCGACTTCATTCAGAAGTGTGTCCATAGCAGAAATAACAGACTGTGGGATGATGCACTCGACCAATCAGAATCAAGACTAATGTGGAATCGAGACCCACAATATACTGTTTGTGCTCTACATGTTTATACATGCTGTGTTTATCAAAGGATTTTAGTTCTGCAGCCCTGTTAGATGATATAAAAAACATGCTGATTCAAAAACCATTCAAGTTATTGGTGTAACTTTTTCCTTTCAGAGGCTTAACTATGCATTGTGCTGTAATTTGAGATGGAACATCCTGAGCTGTGTTAGTTTTTAGTGCAAGCACTGAGTGTGATGGTGACTGTGCAGGTGCCACCAGGGCTTTAACATGGACAATAGAGTCACAGTGAAGCCTTTCAGTGGAGAGCTTTATCTCTGTAGGTGCATGAATCATATGCTGTGTGGGTTTAACAATGTTACGCCACACCAGAACGTTTATTATACAGTGTACAGTACTTAAGAGCATCACATCAGGATCTGTGTTTTAAATACATGCTCGCACACTAGTTTGGTATTGTCTGTGTTGTGGTGTGTGTGTGTCATTACGCAGTATATAATGGGCTATACCTGAACGTCACTGGGAATTGGATGTGAATAATCTCACCTTGAGCCAGGAGTGTGAACCTCCACTCTAATGTGACACTGAGAAACACTGAACTGCCTGAGTGATGAAACGATTGGCCTTCAGGGGTTGTGAGAGCGTGTGTGTGTGTGTGTGTGTGTGTGTGATGGGGAAAGGAGCTATATAAAGAGAGATTGCTTAGCAACTCAACAGAAGCTACAAAGTCATCATATACTGTAATAATGCTCTGTAGAAAATTAATGGGCACGGTGTAATAAGCCCTTGCTGGATGACATAAAATATTATTGTATTTTATGTGTGCAGCAACTACAAATTATGAATTCAAACCCACCTTTGCTCTTAAACCATGATGGCAGCACTTGTATGTGACTATTTACCTGAAAAGTCTTGCTGATGTGAACAAATGTGAACACCAGACTGTTGACTGAGGTTTAATTCTGCAGTGAGATGAAGCTGTCTCCGCTTGCACAATAAAAATGCCGACCTGCTGCCCGTGATTCTCTGTGAGAACAGAGCTGAAGAGGTATTGGTGTAATGAAGCTTTACAAAGCGCTAATGGTCTCGCCACACAGATAAAAACGTTTCTATTTCAAGACTGTTGATGTTTTAAAATGTGGAGTGCCAAGGACGGTGTGAACACTGCACTCTGTGACACTTCATTAAAGCGGGACAGGAGAACTTAAAAATACTTTAGCTTACTCATTGAATCTGCAGCAGACACTGTGACTGTGGGAGCTCTCTTTCAAACTGTCTGCTTATATCCTCTGATAACAATAATCAGTTTTGCTCAATGACCGTAATTTGCATTTAAATGCTAAAAGGACAGAGACGATTATACTCGATCACCACGCAGCACTTCAGATGGGAAGTTAGCTCTTATAAATAGAGGTCTACGCAGGCAGCAATATAGACTGTAACACCAATCTTTAAACATGTTAAACGTTCATATCAGTCTGTGAGTTTTAACTCTAATGAAGCAGGAGAAGATGATAAGTGCTCCACACTAAAGTAAACACGGCTGGACAGGTGCAGACAGGTCAGTGACAGACCATCAGACAGTCATTATTCTGAAATGGTGTCCATAAAACGTACCGCCTTATTACTTAATCATCAGGGGGGTTTTTTTGTCCAGCATTTCACTACTGCACATTATGACCACTTTATCATATTCTGAATTTTTATGACTATTTCTATTAAATTATGCACAGTAATAATATTATGCATAATTATTACATTGTAGATTGCTTCAGGGAGTGCGGGCGCACTCGTGCAAATGTGTAGACGAATGTGCTTTTATACTGTCATGTTGAACTTAAGGCACTCTGAGCCTGTGTGTGTGCCTGTGTGTGTGTGTGTGTGTGTGTGTGTGTGTGTGTGTGTGTGTGTGTGTGTGCGCGTGTTGTCTCAGAGTCAACGGTTTGTCCTCTCTCTCCTCCCCTCCGGCGAGGAGAGCAATGAGTTGTTAATGATGGGGCCGGTGAGAGGAGGAACATGGAGCTGTTAGACCGACCTCTACGTCTCATCCTCTCCCCTCCTTCTCTCTTAAAACCAGTCTTATTATTTCTGCCTTTTCCAGTGGAAAAAAACTTTAAAGATATTTCAAACTTGTAGTTCGCACATCATTTTTATTGTGGCGCTGTGTCTTGGATTATTTATCCTCCCTTTCCCTCGCTTTCTCGCTCACCGTGTGTTGCAGTTTATGTTAAGGAATATTGCTTTATGTTTTTTCCAGACAAAGCTGATGATGACTTGGAGATGACCATGGTGTGCCATCGACCGGAGGGCCTCGACCAACTAGAAGCTCAAACCAACTTCAGCAAAAGAGAGCTCCAAGTGCTCTACCGGGGCTTTAAGAATGTAAGTGACACTACAGGTTCATTTCAAAGGATGTTTTCCTCCTCATAGATACGTACAGGACATATATTTATACTTATACACTTTTTAAAAGATACTTCTACACTCAATATTGACAGTATTTCAAGTGTACTGGTGATTTTGTATATTAACATATTGGATGTGTAAGAAAAAAAGAATAGTAAAGAAAGAAATAATACCTTCACACACAAGAATTCTAAATTATGTTGGATATTAATTTATTTATTTGTGAATAAAAGATTTCTGAAACAATGAATCCTTAAATCCTTCAGTCTCATTCTGGCTTGTGCTGTAACCATGCAAACATTCATGAGCCCTCTTGGTAAAATCCATCATCTCTCTCTCCGAACTGAGTGAAAAAGAGGTGCACGACAAAAACTGAAACGGATGCCTCTATAAAAGCAAAGCAAAGCAAAGATCCCTTTATGGTTTAAGGAATAATTTGATGAACACTAGGTTTAAAGACATGATTTTGTTAAATATAGGTTTCTTATGGTAAATCAATTAATAAACATCATCTCAGCACCAGGAGTTGTCCACAGTATCAGTCTGTATTTGCCTCCAGTGAAAGTATTAAAGGATGAACTGAGATAATTTTTGCTGGATTAAAACGTGTAACAACATCAGCTGGTTAAAACTGTTGAACAGTTTGCTAGAGTGTTATTTAAACTGTCCATCTATGTGTAAATTTATTTTGTCATACAATCAGATAAGCCAGAAGTAATTTGTAAACTAGGTGTTTTTATGAAGAATGTGCTTCCTTTGTTAAAATAACATTGGTTGAACTTTAGTCACGTCTTGTGTCATTGTTTGTTATTGTGTGTAATGTTTGTACTCCATACCATGTGATAATAGTGGTTAGTCAAATAAATGAAATGAAATGACATCATGGTATATGTTTGAAGTGCTGTTCTGTAGCTACAGTAGATTTATTAAAACATTCTGTAAAGGTTCAGTGTATTAAAAAACAAAGTAAAAATGTATTCGGGTTTCATAGGTAGAACAAATAATTTGGGTTGAGGGCCATTTGTTTACTTACTTAAATATGCTTGTGTATATTTGGTTATAATGGTGTTTCCCTCTGATTTTACTGCTAATATTCATTTTATGTCGTTCTTGTTTGCAATTGCCCTTTATTTTTACTTATACAACATAAAGAGTTCATTCAGTAAGTCTGATTGATATTCATATGAGTGCATGGTAAAAAATAAATAAACAGTCTATACCAGTTTAATACTCCCTGGCTTGCACACACACAAAATGAGAACTGAGATGTCTTTTTGCAAGTGAACCCTTCAAAAATGCATTTTAGTTTTAATAAATGCTGTTTTTAATAAGTATTATGAGTATTACAATAGAAGCAGACATCACACAGGAACAATTTTGGTGCTTGTTTTGCTAAGTTACACTTTAATTAAAGCTCCATGTAAAACTAAACTCAACAGCGACACCCTGGACAGGTGGTCAAAATGTGCAACTGCAGCTTGATCTACTTTTGGTGATATAACGCAATAATGCTTGAAACCAACTACAAACTGGTAAACATTAAAACTATAATTTAGAGATTTAACCAAATGCCAGTCTCCAATCAGCTTTGTGTCATTCTTAAATTTATTCCATCAAACATTTGAACTTGTGCAATAAATTCTTGCTGGGTCATGTGCAAAAAAATCGGATGGACTATCCGGATACCATCTAAGCACCGAACTGTCCTTGTATGTTCTTATGTCTTGTCTTGAATGCTGTTTATAATTCAAATGTGAATGTCGTTTGTATTCTAAATTGTGAGCTGCAGCCGCCTTGTTGTCCAAGACAAATTTCTTCTCTGAGGACAATAAAGTTATTCTGATTCTGATTCTGATAAACCCTCCATCAGTCTCTCTTTGACGTGTCCCTCAGGTTGGTATCTGCAGTTCATATCTCCCTCCTCCTCCTCACTCTCTCTTTCTGCTTCTTTCTGTCTTTCCAGGAGTGTCCAAGTGGCGTCGTCAATGAGGAAACGTTCAAGCAAATATACTCCCAGTTCTTCCCTCATGGAGGTAAAGAGAGAGTGTTGTGCTGTTTGAATCTATACCTGTCTGTGTCTCTGTATTGTCTCCATCAAGTACACTGACAGGTAGGGATGGGTATCGAGAACTGGTAAAAAATTTGTTTCCAGTCCCTGACTGCTCAGTACCAAAATGTCAATAACTTTGTGGACAAACAATGATGCTATTGGTTTTTATATAACATTGATTCATTCAACATAGACAGCATTTTTAAACTCCTAACCTCCCCTATTGATGATGAAGCTGCTGGCGTCAGGCAATTATGTCTGATGTTGTATAACTGCATTGTTTTCTTTGTTATCTATTGCTATTGACGTCTGTGAAGCTCAAGGACTGGAGTTCTGTGGTAATTTGTAATAGTGTTTAAATTTAGTCTCTTGAAGTGAAGCAGCATGAAGACACATCACCAACAGACATTTGTTGATCAGACATCTGTAGCAATTTCTCATCCCTTGTTATATATGCAGGACAAACTGTTGAGTCTTTTCACATCTTTTCATGCCATGTCTTTATGTTTTTAGATCAAACTATGGAAAGTAGTCTTTACTGATAGGCATTGATATCAGTACCAATGAAATCCTAATGGTACCCATCGCTTCTGACAAGCACTTTCTCCTTCCTCCTGCAGATGCCAGCACCTATGCACACTACCTGTTCAATGCATTTGACACAGCACACAGTGGCTCCATAAAGTTTGAGGTTTGCTCGATTTGTTTTTTAACGTGGTAACACTCTTATTTTTATTTACAAACTATCTTTCCTTTGTCAGTTTATTACTCTGTCCTTCCTGTCTCCATCAGGACTTTGTGACAGCCCTGTCCATCCTGCTGAGAGGCTCCATCACTGAGAAGCTGCAGTGGACCTTCAACCTTTACGATATCAACAGAGATGGATACATCAACAAAGAGGTGTGTGTTTGTGAAGGGCAGGCAGCTGTAGACAGGTTTTGCGGCAACAACTACCATTGCCAAACAAATGCCTATGATTTGTGCTGTTCATGGCCACTCCAATAGACCAAATCAGGAATAAACTAGGGCACACAGAAACATGGCGCCAAACAAGGATCAAAAACCATCCTAAGTCTAGAGAAGAGGAGTCAGTTAACATTAAGTTAAAGCAGTGATTCTCAAAGTGTGGGGCATAGAGCCACTGCAGGTGGGGCGTGAATGACCAGCAGAAAAATATGGAGTGAAATAATGTTAAATGTATATGATTTATGTAGGGAAAATAAACAAACAAGAGTTTGCTGATGCTGTCACTTGACTGTCACCTTTAATTCACTAAACTTCAACATTCTTTTATTATTATTTGCTTCCTCAACTATTGTTAATGATTCACAAAAAACGTGGGGTGGGGGGCATTTAATCTTTTATGGCTTCTGAGGGGCGCTTGACAGAAAACGTTTGAGAACCACTCAGTTAAAATATTGTGTTAAACATGTCTTGAGTTGGTATTGCTATGCAATTATAATGTGCTGTGACAACTTCTCTGTTTTTAACAACATTTCATGAGACCTCTGGGACTGGTGACCAAGTAGAGGATAGTAGGTAAAGTTAGCTAGCTCACAGCCTGACACTAGCTGTGCATCCATAGACAGAGCTGAAATATGAAAAGATATATAGCAGTTACAGTCTGCTAAAGTTAGACTCTTTCATCTGGCTTGCCATGCATCAGGAGGTCCGGAGGACGATGTAATTTGTAATGAAGATCCTCTCCACCCTGGGTCAAGTTGTGTTAAATCACTTTTCTTCACTTTGTATGGATCACATCTGAAATGAGTTTCTGACGATACGTGCTGCCTGCAGGTTCATCCAGCCTTTTTATGTAGACACTTTCCTCTATTTCCAATTCATGCAGTATAGGGATTTATCACTTCCTGCTCTCCATCTGAGTTTCGTGTTCTAATAGTCACTTGATTCCAAACAAGCTATTGTGGTCATATACCCGCTGTGTTTGTATTTTTATGTTGATCTCATACTTCAGGCCTCACTTGTGTTTATGTGTATGTGCTTCTGTTCTGTTTCACAGGAGATGACAGACATCGTCAGAGCGATATACGACATGATGGGGAAGTACACTTACCCTGTCTTGAAAAACGACGCACCCAAACAGCATGTAGATGCCTTCTTTCAGGTAACAACAACTGAACCCTTTGACCAAATTTGGGTAGTAAGCATGAGCAGTGATATCTGTCATGGCTTCAGAGCAAATAAAAGGGTGAAAATTAAGGAAACATACCCAAAAATCCAGGAACAAGACGTGCTGGACACACTGACTAGTAGCAGGTGATCTCTGAGAAGTGCTGTAGTGTCTCTCACAGAACAAGAATCTGTTTATTTACAAACTACATTTGTTTTTTTTTTGTTTTTTTAAGATATTTTTCTGGGCATTTTAGCCGTTAATTGGGAGGACAGGTGAGTGTGAAAGGGGGACAGATAGAGGGAGTGACATGCAGCAAAAGGCCACAGGTTGGACTCGAACCCAGGCCGCTGCAGCAACAGCCTTGTACATGGGGCACCTGCTCTATCCACTAAGCCACCAACGCCCCAGTATCTTTGTTTAAAATCTTAATATCTGACTCACTTTGACCGTTTGTGTGTTGCTCTCCACAGAAAATGGACAAAAACAGAGACGGTGTGGTCACTCTGGATGAATTCATCCTCTCCTGTCAAGAGGTACTCTTTCGTTTTGTCCTTAGAGTTCACATCTCCCTTACACACATTACATTACAGACATTTTAACATCACAGCAGGAAATGCACAGGTGTAAATGCTAAAATTAAAAATGGTTGAATTCCATTTATAGAGCAGAGTCATTGTTAATGTCAATAACACCTGTGCTTTTCCTGCTGTGACACAATGTCTGCTTTGAAAAAGACCTACGCTGTGTTCTGAATGGCATACTTTTCTCACTTTCAGTGCGTAAGGCAGCTCCCCTTACAAAGTAGCTGATGGAGTATGCATACAATTGGGAGATATTATTTAGTCATAACATTGCACCTTGAACTTTGACCCTCTTGCTTATTCGTCACAATGCAAAGTGCAAAACTAATGTATGTTAAAGGGCTTGTTTGAGATGAACTGTCTGTGCTTTCCAATACCCATACTATCATACTGTATAGTTTGGCAGAAAAAGATTTAGTATGTCCCAGTACATAGTATGTCAAATGCAGTATGCCAAAATACCAGGATGTTCTACTACATCCAGTCCAGTTTTACAGTATGCAAGCCAGCATGCTTTTCTGGCTATTCTGACCCACGATCTTCTGTACAGCGGACGATACATCACATCGACTGAGCTGCAAACAGATGAGAGCTCATTGACAGCTGTCAGAAGTCACAGTGATGGATGAAAATGCATTCAAGTGACCGATGACCAGTTGAATGGTAATATTAGGAATATTAATTGTTTGATTGAATAAAAAAATCAGAAATATAACCAACAACAAAAGAGCATACGTGTTAAATAACACTAACAGAGAAATGTATAGCCTCTGTAATTCTATCATCATGACTATAATATGTTAGAATCCTCAGTGTATGCAGTTATTACTTATTGCAAAGTAACAACAGCAGAACTCCCGGGTTGACCTCTGTCTCTGGAGAGTTCGGTGAACGGCATTTTGTTTTATCTCCATGGTAATGGGTATATGAGTAAGAGGGTCCAAGTTCATCGTGTAATGTTATGAGAAAGTAGTATGTCTCATCTGTGTGCATACTGCATGCAACAGTACATACTCTTTAAGGGCAGCTGCAGAACCTACTAAAAGTAAAAAGAAAAAGTGTGCGATTCGGAACGCTCCCTGTGTCTCGCATGAGAAGACAGCAGGGGGCGGTGAGAAAAAGTCAAATCAGACAGTTTGCTGCAAAGTGGCTCTACTTCCACCAGCCTTCAAAGAATGAACAGGAAGTCAGAACTATTTAAATCCTGTTACATTAATCTGTAGGCTACCTGTAGTTTGCAGACGATGTATTATTATCATTATTAGTGGTATTAGTATTATTATCAAGCACACAAGGTATGTTTGCTCACAAATTAAACCTCCATTGCACAACGTAAGAAAAATAGCCTAAAATCTAGCATTAAATATTAGAATTACACATAAAATTAGGATTTTCTACAGAACATCTTATCTTAAACAAGCCTATTGTATTAATTATTCATACGAGTTGCAAAAAATGTGTAGTACTGACACTTGAATGTCATTCGTCATTGCGACTTCTGTCAGCTGTCAACGAGCTGTCATCTGTCTGCGGCCCAGTTGATGTGACGAATCTTCTGTTGCGCAGAGGATTGTGGGTCAGAATAGCCAGAAAGGCATGCTGGCTTGCATACTGCAAAATGTGACTGGGTAAAGTAGGAAATGGTGGTATTTTCAGCACACTGCGTTTGAAGTGCAATGTAATGGGACATACAAAATCTCAGTATGGTAGTATGGGTATTATAGCTTTTAAAAGAAACATTCAAATTATTATAGTTATTATTTGCATAAAAGTCTTATTCCCTCAGATTATTTTCTTATGTTCGTCTGATGCAGGTCTGACTATACTGGCAATTAATTAAGGTCTTTGCGACCTTTTATATCACTGTGTGTGTTTGTCTGCAGAGATCACTGACCAACATTTTACAGGCTTTTACTGCCCCCTAGTGGCCAGTAAACTGAATTAAGTGGTGATTGTTGGATGACTTCATTCTCACAGTCAGCCTCTTAATTTTCCATCTCTCCTCTTTTACAGGATGAAAACATCATGAGGTCTCTACAGCTGTTTGAAAATGTCATCTAGACAGTGAAGAAGAGGGGGACGGTGCAATAGATGAAAACACAGAGAGGAGAAAAGAACAAAGGAGGAGAAAGAAAGATGAACATGCAAGAGAAAAGGATGGCGTGCAATCAATAGGAAACATGGATCTTGTCGCTTTGTGTGGGATGGTTGCCACGAAACAAATCCATGGCGACAAACCATCACCGGTTTTGGAAAATGGACTCAAACCCCTCATGTGACCATTTACCTCGTCTCCATCCTCCTCGTTTGTTGGTGTCGTTACCGTCGCCTTGGACATTGTGTATCCATGACATTGTGTAAATACTGATTATCTAACATTTGGTTGAACGCTTTTCAGAAACGTGTAAATTGAACAACTTTATCAAGCAGGACTGAAATTCCCGAAAGCAGCTCAGCGGCGAGATCAACCCGATGCATAGTTAGTGCATAAGAGGCGTAAATAATAGCTGTTTTCATCATGACTATCTGTGTCAACGCAACAAAACATGAGCAATATTGTGAAGCATGCAAGACAGAGGCCTATACGGCGTATTTAACGTATGTGCCATGAAGAACTCCGTGGCGATATACTCAGCTATATGTGCATACATTTGGGAAGGTCTGGGCGTAGCATCTTACAGAGCCACCTCATCTGTTCTCAGACTGTAAAGGTTCGCAGAGCTGAATTTGACCTCAGCCAGCTTGCATCAGTCTTACGTCCTGTGACAGCTTGCTACGGTCCTCTCTACACCCACTGTGCGTGTTCCAGTGGTGTCAGTCAGTGTTTCAATGTTGTAACGACCCAACTGTAGATATTTAACTGTCGTATTCGTGGGTTCTTCTTGCTGTGTGGAATCATTCCTGTCTTGTCTGCGTGTTTCTGACTCTGACTGTCTGTCTGTCTTTCTGTCTAATTAGATTTACCTGTTCTTATTCCACCTGACACTCATTGTGAAATAAAGAGCACTGGCGTACAGATGCAGAGTGACACAGGGGACGTGCATGTGTTTATGTGTGGTGTCCTGGTGTAAAAGTTTGCCTGAATATTAGTGTCATTTTTCCTAGCATGTACAAGCATTCATCTTGTGGACACTAATCAGTCCAGCTGAGCTGTCTGTGCCAGAGAGGAGAGTGTCATCGTCAGATCTGTCTGTTAAAAAAAAAAAAAAAAAAGTCGACTTGGAGCAACCAACCTTTCACTGTGAGGGAGAGACAGTAGAGGGGAGCAGGGAGGAGGGATGTGGAGACAGAATAGAGGCAGACGAGAGAGACCCTTTCACTGATTCTGAAGGAACGGAAGCCATGTTTCGAACAAGAGCCATCGTTTTGACGATTGAGCAGGACAAAAAGAACACAGATTTATTAATGCTTTACTGTCATGCCCACTCACTGTGCTACCAATAGCGTGATTTAAAAAAAAAAAGCAAAAAAAAAAGCTAAAATGTGTTGCGGCTCATCTCAAATGTACCCAGACATACTTCCAGATAGACTGACGGACAGGAAGACAAACAGACAGCTTCAAACTGTCATAATGAAATAATGTGTGTATTGAAATATTGTATAAAATCATTATATTTATCAATAAACTTTTCAAGAAACAAAATCACGTCTGATTTCTTTCACCTTGTCACCCCATAATCTTTTTTTATAGCTTATAATTATGGTGTGTTAAAATCTTAAAATCATTTTTTTATGGTGCACCATAAACAGCACGAGCAGAAAGAGTCACAAGAACAGTTTATATTGTTATTTACACATATACAATGAAAGTACAAAAGGAATTGTACATTTGTGCCCCGATTCCCAAAGGACACACAAATAAAGCATGATAATGTGCATATGAAAAAAAAAAAAAAAAAACGTCACCACCATCACTGAACATGCATCACTCCCTTTATTACCCAACTTGCAGCCTCTTTCATATTTCCTCTCTCCCCCCTCTTATCCTGACATCTATTTCCCTTTTATTACTGCGCAACAAAAGCATTTCTCCCCCATAATGAAACATTTTAGGCATCTTTTTTTTGGGCTGAGGTGGTGCACTAAACCTGGAGACGGACAGGTGACCGTGGTGGTGCATTGCAGCTGGAGTGGGTACATTTATAAATGAGATTGGAAGGAAAGTTTAAGCACCAGAACAGTTAAGAAAAATATCTGGAGCAGCTTTCATATCTGCATTTTTTGTGTGTGTATTTTAATAAAACAGACATTTTCACATTTGTATGCAAGTACTCTATTGTATAGGTGTTGGGATGTAGGCCTTGCCTTTATATGGCTGGTGTTCTTCCCTTTCTAAGTGTTGAACAATGTGTCTGATGCTTGAGAGAGAAGACAAAGGGGTACATTTCTCCCTCTTATTCTAGTAAACAGAATAAGTACAAGCATTAGAGGACAATCACAGAATTTTTTAATGACAAGTTCTGTTTCCTTTTTTTTGTTGTTGAATTTGAAAAAGTCTCTTCCCAAGCACAGAGCTGCAAGATTTATTCCAAGAAAAGTTCTGTTTCTCTTTCAAATCAGGCATCACTCACCATCTCCATCACTTCAGGTCCATTTTCTCACCCGTCCACTCAAATGGCTGTGACCCCTTCTTCAGTTTTTCTGCTCCAACTTTCTTTTCTTTTTTTTTTTTAATTTTAAATCCATTGCATGGATCAAAAAAGTAAGTCCCACTGTCCTCATGTAGGGCCTAATTAAATTGATTTTTATCCTCCCAGGGATAATAGCTGATGCTTATTGATTACAGCATGGCGTCTGGTCTCTTATTCCCTCTCCTCGGCCCAGGGTTGGAGGTTCTGCAGGGCGTACAGGGAGGAGTTATGGGCGCACAGTGGATCCGACACCGCTGATTCGCTGAGGGACTTCTGGAGGGCGGACTGCTGCAGCTGCAGGATGAGACGATTGGCCTGCTGACGCTCCGCCTCCCTCTCCTCGGCTGTCTGTCTCCTGGAGAAAGACAGGGGGAAAATATGTGAAACATTCATATATTTATGAATATATAAACCAAAAGAGGAGTTATGTAAGATTAAAGGACAGCAAGGAAGAGGGTGCAAGTGTGAAAACACCCCAGTGGCTGCGTAAAACAGCGGTGGTGAGCTCTTAGAATAAAATAAATGTATGTATAGAGCTTTACAAGGATGTCAAGGTTTGTATCAAGCATGAATTATATGCAAAACATGACAAAAATATATAGTATTTGACTGGCTGTAATATTTGGTAGAAACTGCATTTTTGAGATTTTTAAAAACGATTTTACTCCAATTAATATTTAATATAGGCCTAATTAGTTGTAAAAGACGAAACAGAAGAAGAGAAAAATGACAATATGATAATAAAACTACATCCAGGATTGTGTTTTTAAATTGCAGTTTATATTCAGCCCATAGTTTTTTGTTCCGTGTCGATGAGGTCAAGCCACAGGAAATGGCGCGTGGGGTCACCTGCACAACCAGGAAAGTTTGGTTTCACAAGCAAGGTGTACCTATTTGCGTAAACGTGCTATAGTGCGGGTTTTTAAAAGACAAAATGTGATGAGATTGAGTTCCAAGTGTAAGTACGGACAACTCAAACTCAAATATGAAATGTCATACCAACCTCCACTTGGTCCTGCGGTTCTGGAACCAGGTTTTCACCTGTGCGTCTGTCATCTTCAGACTCTTGGCCAGGGCCGCCCGCTCGGCGCTGGCCAGGTACTTCTGCCGGTGGAAGCGTTTCTCCAGCTCGCAGATCTGAACTCTGGAGAAGGACGTGCGGGGCTTTTTCCGTTTGGGCGGTGTCCGGTTCTGGTACGGGTGTCCTATCCGCCGCGTAACGGCGAACGGCACCAGAGCCGCTGCAGGGGAGCAGAGAGCAGAGACACAGCGGTGAGTGGAAGATGAGATTTTGCTACAGCACCAAACAGACTAATTCACTCCCCACTCTGTATGGAAATTCAAGGCCATATATCACAGATATCTGCCCTGTTTGACAACAATTCCCTATTTAGACTGTGTAAGCCACGTGTGAGATATGAGAGATGAAATTTATTGTGAAGGATGGGTCTGGCCAAGTATGGCAAACAATGTAATTATAAAAAAAGTATATTAAAAAAAGCTTTAACTATGACAGCTTTAACAGATAATATCCGCACTGCTAATTACAGAGAGGACAGCAGGCCTATTGGCCTAATATTTTCCCATACCTATTAGGCCTTTAATAATAAAAGCTCCTGTTAATTTATCTCCACATTTATGTTAAATACACAGATAATATCACACATTTTTATTGTTTTAGATGATTTTTTTTCCATCTTACTTTTCTCTACAATTTCTAAAATAAATAATCTGACAGCCTAACAGGCTTTTTTTCTTATTTATCTTCAATTTATCCAATGAATAACATTTTAGTTATTTTCACTACAACAGTACATTTTGATAAATAATGCTTTTGCTATTTTAAAACAACGCCTTATGAAAGTAGTGTGTGATTGCACATTAGTATTTGTTTGGAAGGAAATATTCAGCTCCCAAATAGAAGTCAGTCACACAAACACAATGTTATAATAATAATCTGGAAATGTAGTTTACGTCATGATTTAGAAAAACATTTAAACTTGTCTCCTGTTGTTATTTTAAGCCAATTTAATAATTAAAGTGAAAACATTTCTCTTGGCTTTAAAAAAAACCTTTACAGATATTTGTCACGTGTTATTTTATGTTTCAACAAACATAATAAAATATAAATGAGAGGAGCCCGTCAGGTGTAACAGCTGGCCTACCTGATATTCTGTCCTTGGCGAACCTGTTTCCTATCCAAGGGAAGCACAACCCCCCAAACCCAGGGACAGCGCTCTGGACGGGGGCCGGGGGTCCCGGGGCTGTCATGGGTCTGTGTGCCGGGACTCGAATCACTCCCCGGCTGCCCAGACTCCTGCTCTCCCCGTATGAACCTGAAGCCTCCACCGGAGGCATTATACCGGAGAGGGAGATAGACAGCGCGGTGTATGAGGGCGCGCTGGCCCCGGTCGGGCTTCCTAAACTGTAATAAGCGTCCCCGTTGCTTAAATCGGATCCACTTTGTCTTCCAGCCGTGCGCCCGCTTTCTGGCTCCGTACCGGCTCCCAGGATCTGGTCGATGCCGAAGCTGATGGGCTCGTGATGGGCCGGTTTTGGAGGAGGGCTCGGCGCGCTGGGTGCTTGCTCCATCCCCGTCGCCTTGTCGCAAAAAGGACGCAAAAACTGAACAGGATGTTTTCAAGGGGAAGAACAACAGGGTCAAACTGAACCAAAAGTAATCGCCAGTAGTGTCTCCATCGCTGTCCGGCCGTGTGAGCAGAATCCAGCGTGTCCTCGTTGTCTCTAACAGGCCTCTTTCAGAGGACTGGGTCCTCTCTACAGGCTGTGGTGAAAGTTTGATGGGCGTTTGGAGAGATGTGACGCTCTGTCCTCCTCTCAGCGCGTCAAAACGC
Source organism: Epinephelus lanceolatus (assembly GCF_041903045.1). Taxonomy (NCBI): domain Eukaryota; kingdom Metazoa; phylum Chordata; class Actinopteri; order Perciformes; family Serranidae; genus Epinephelus; species Epinephelus lanceolatus. The sequence continues at coordinate 24,891,218 of NC_135740.1, read as the reverse complement.
TCAGTCTAGCAGCTCCGTCCTCCTCCATCCCTCTCCACCATTCATTGGCTGGCACCAGAATGACTGATTGAATGTTAATGGGGGTAGGCCCACAATTTGGCACAAGGTTTCCCATAACCACGGGCGTCAGCTTGTTATATATATGGCAAGATATGGCATCTTCGTGCCTTTCTGAGTGAGTCACTCTTTGATGTTGTCGTTTTTTATCATTATTATGGAGAGTAAGGAGCGAGCGACAACTTCATGGAAATTTATATGGCCTATGTAAAAAGAGTCGCACCAGGGATCACTGAAGATCAATGTTCTTTTACGCGTCTTTAGTGACGAACGTCTAATATTTAATCGTTTCAACCAACTGGTGTTTGGTCAGTCATCTGTCAGCGTTCCGCTCATTCCCGTAAATGTCTGCACTGTGTACGGGTTTATAAGTTCTGGTGACAAATGATATAAGATAGAAAAACTTTTTACACACCCCAGGGTCTGATGAATTGATGTTTCTGCGTACTTTTCAGGCGAGACACAAAATGCGCATCATTTGTCCTCTTGGTGTCTGTGTCACCTCTTCAATTTGTGTCGTTTGACACACGTGAAATGTACACGAATAATACGTTTACAGGAAAACTGCTCCAAAGCTATTAAGGAGTGCTTTATAACCTGAAGACGATTCGTCATGGATATGTTATAAAAGAGAGACCAAAAGGAAGAAATGTCGGTCTGAATTTCTCTTCCTATTAATTAAAATCCTTCACATCGTCCACGCCTTATAATCAAATGTAGGGAGTTATTTTTTGTATTCCTTTGACATTCGCCTGCACTGTGACATTTAATGTTTAACAGTTTCAAAATGTTTGATTTTTCACCTGGAACCTAAAATGATGGAATGTTTTTCCCATATTCGTAATACGCCGAATTAAAAACCTTAAATGTTCACACCTTAAAACCAAATGTAGAGCAGCCACATTCGCGTTAATTCATGCTGGCTTGGTGAAGTTACATAAAAAATAATGTAAAAACACTTAATAATCCATTTTAACACATTGTATTAAATGTGATGTGTGTGGGATTATTGAGGCAGAATTAAAATGATCATTTAACTGGTGCGTAATTACGCACAGGAAACCCACCACGTCTCTCTTTAAAAGACAAGGACAGCAGCCTAATTGAACATTGTCAGTGAATCACCAGCACCTATTGAGCATGGCAAAGCGTTACGTGGCCTTATTTGTTCCTGGATAGCCAGTGTGTGCCACATTAAATGACCTGACAAGGGAAGGCCATGGGCTACTTCAGATAAAGTGTCCGGGCTCTGGAAGCTGCTCACCGCTCAGATTCAATGTAACAGGCGCCCAAAGTGACCGGATAATCACATTTCCACTAACTTGTCTCAGGGACAGACAAATGCGCGTCGGGTTCGGATGCGGCAGGTGGCTTTTTAGGCTCACACATATCACATTACAGTACTTAAACTAATGCCCAACATCTTCATTTAGTGACAAAGAGGGTTAAATTTGTAGGCTTTTAAGAGATCTGCTCAAACCTGTTCATTAATCATCGTTTTTGTGGCCATGTGTTTTAATGTCTGAACTATATCATAACTAAAATGTTTTTGGGGTAGTCTGTGTTTTTGGCAAATTTAATGTGGGCTATTTGGTGCATGTTTCAGGGGGGATTCAGAGAGCATGCCCCCCTCAATATTTGGTACATGAAAACATAAAAGTAGTATAGGACTTTTATTTTGACCAAATTAATGACACTGAAGGCACAAATTGTTGCATAAAAATTCGCCAGAAATGCAGGAAATTAAGTGATGCTCAAAATTTTCTGGCACAGGACCCCCTTAACACCCTGTTTCATATGTGTGCCCCCAAATGTTAAAAGAACCCTACGCCCTTGGATAATATTTCCTGTGTTTGTACTGTTTCTGTGATCACAATCCATTATTTTAAATGTAAAGTGAATTTATCTGATACTGTATTTTATAGTGCATCAAAAAAAATCTTAAAATAAAGAAGATGAAATGTTTAAAGTGTAAGTTGTGAGGTTATACGCCATAACACCACGCGCAAATGCAAAGATAATGTGGGGTAATATATATTTAAACCCAGATCCGCATCTCGCCCTTCACAATAAAGTCTTATGAAGCAATATGAGATGGGACAAGGCCCGAGGTGTTTGTTTGGCAATATGGACAGACTCTGAGTGTTGGCTGCTTCACCCTGCCATATGTGAGCTCACCGGTGGCTTTTGATGGGGGAGAATTGGTCTGTTATAGCTGTCATCTTTGTGGACATTTTTATGTTCCTCTTGATGACATTTGCAAAGAATAATTCCCCGACAGTAATTATGGCTATGAGTTTGTGACTCGAACAGGGGCCGCGTGTTTAAATTGATTTAATTTATTCATAACAATTACACCGCCACTTATAGGACGACGCATATCACAACTGCTTCGTGTAAATTAACAATTATTGCGTTTATGATGGCTGCTCTGTAGAGTGAAGGCAGTCCTCTCCAGCCTGCGCACACACACAGCAGACGGGGTCCCACTGGTTGCAGATGTTGGGTGTTAGTAATCCGGTGTAATCCAATGATTATGAGTGATTACGACACATTATCTCTGACCTACCGGGACACCACCGTGACACCCGTTATCCTAAACCCACCAGGAGCAGCCCCGGCCCGCCTCCAGCCAGCCTTTCTGAATTTATTGATGCTCTGAATGTTGAAGACAGTGTCGGATCATTTCATTGCTTCATGATTACAGCAGAAAAGGTAAAAAATAATTGATACCAAGAGTCCACTTAAAAAAAAGCCCCCTTCACAGAGCAGCCTTGAGGTTATCTCGTTTAGGCCAAAATATTTAGATAGTGTTTCTGGAAAGCCTGCAGCGCACACCAGCAATTAAGATGCGCATCAATCCTCGTTTTTTTCCACAGGCAATATAAAAGCTGACACCCTGATTCCAAAAGTCCAAAAAGAAACGACAACAAAAGAGTGAAAGAGTGCGATTTGTTTGAGAAATTACCACTTGATCTGCATAATCGGGGGTCTGGGCTGCAGCTCGGTACCCGGGGGCTGCGTTTTTATTGCGCGTCTCTTCGCCGTTATCAATTTCAGCAGCGCGCCTGACTTTTTAAAAGGGGGACGAGGCCGGCTGCTTCTGAATAATGAATGACACGCTTTTATATTGTCGCTAAAGTGCCCGTGATGTTACAATATGAAAAGGCAGCGGTAAGTAATAGTGCATTTAAAGGGGATGTAGTGTATTATTATGATGTAAAAGAGAAGGAGAGAGGCGGTGGAGAGAGGGAGATGAGTGGATAGCAGCACCCAGAGAGAGAGGGAGAGATTGTTTTATTACAATAAGAGGAGATGAGTTTGCCTCGCAGCGAAATGGGGACCAGTTAATGAAACTTTACCGCAGCTAACGATTTCCCCTCCCTCGCTCTAAAAACCGCCCTTATGAAATATTTAAACTATTTAATATAGGTAGTATTAAGCTGAAAGACACTGGCATCGGCCATCTGACAACATTTACAAGGCTGTGGATTTTTTAAAGTTGGGTAAACAAAGCTTTACGGCCCCTCTTTCCCTCAGCCCACATACAACAAAAGGCGTGTAGTAAATCACGCTCACATTGAGTGCAATATAGAGAAAATGTGTTTTACTGTTGGGGAGACTTGATTTAGTCTAATTTACACTTTTCTCCATAGCACGCCATGCATCTTCTCACACAGCAGTTTACAGGCTCATCCTATCAATATGAGCCCGTCTTGTCTGCAATGGGAGGGATAGCCTAGCGTGGCCCCAGTGTGGGGGGATAGTGTTTCATATTGACATGCTCAGTGGGATTGTTGGATGAGAGGAGAGGAATGGGATCCCCCATCAGGGACCCTGTCAGGGCCATCATCATCCCTGGGCTGTCACTGGACCTCTGCTCTGTAAGCTGTGGACACAATTTATCTGCCAGACCCTTAAAAAAACGGATAAACCATGTCAGACAGAGGCGTAGATTTGGGGGTGGGGGGTGGGGGGGTGCAGAGATCATGGCCCCCTTAATTTGTAAAACATGAAAGTAGCAGAGGACTTTAATTTTGACAGATTTAAAGACATTGACGCCATAAATTGAAAAGGGGTTACATCCAAATACATACTTTTTTTTGGTAAAAAGAATTTAACATTCATTCTGTTGCTTGGCATCTTGTCACCGTGCAGGCACGCCTTCTTTTGGCGTAGCCTTTTTTTGGACATTTTTCAGCTGTATTGCCCAGTTTAAAACATTTGTGAGAAAAGTAATCATGATGATGCAGAACAACCACCGCTCCACCTGGCTTGGTCTTGGCAAGGTGCTGGAAATATCAAGTCCAAACTGAAAAAGATTTCCACACACAGCTTTCGGTCTATTTGACCTTCATCAGAGCATACATCTGCTCCAATGAAGATCAAATAGACCGAAAGCTCAACAATAAAGTGAAACACTGCATGGATGTTAGTGTGTGGAAATCTTTTATTACCACTTTAGAAAAGTAATTGAAAAGTAATCAAATGTAATAAGTTGGATTACTTTGGTGAAGCAACGCACATGATGTAAAATGTTGCTGAAAAATGTCAAATATATGGCTTGATAGATATCTAAGTAGGTACCCCTTAACTGAAAGAGAGACAGAGCAGGGACCCTCTACTAGGCTACATATATTGTATACAGTTGAGGTGCACTTAAATAATTCTCTTAATATTTTTTGGTCTTCTCTTATTTATATTTGCCGTTAGCTGCTAAGTCAGCAGCAGTTGTAGCATGGTGAGGCTCATTAGCCTCACCCTGCACTTTTGCTGGTGTTTTCTGATGTGGACGGCGTGTTGGAGTCTCTTTTTTGAAAAGTTACCAAATTTTTGATTGAGGCTCAAAATGTCCATACACTTTTAATAATAATGCAGTTAATTGGCCAATATTTTTCAATAACATGCATGTTGGCAATCTAATTCTCCTCGCCATTATGGATAGGTGCTGCACAGTGATTTAGCTTTAGCTAGCTCACATGATTGCGCAAGGATTCACAGGTAACAGTCAGCCAGTCATTAATGTTGTGTACCGTAAATTAGTTTTATTTTTTTAATGAATAGGCCAATTTATCTTTACACGTATGCTGGATTTATGTTTATGTGTATTTTTAGACATATTTTAATTTTTGAAATAAACAAAACAAAATATTACTTGCATTAAAACTTAAGTTATCAAACAATAATTTGGCAGCTCCCCTGCAGTAACTTTGGGGACACCCTGTTAAAGACCCAAGGTTTAGAACATGTGCATTGGTTTCCCCCAAGAAAAACATGAAAATAGTAGACAAAACCAAATATGTTTACACCATATACTGATGTGTAAAAACTTATTCAATGCTCAAAATGTTCTGGCGGAGAACTCCCAGCCTCTGTTTCACATGTGTCCCCTCCCCATGTTGAAATGAAACCTATACACCGTTGATGTAAAATGTCACTGTAAATGTCACATATACGGCCTGTTAGATAATAAAGGATTTTAATTACCGAATATGAAAGCTGTCATCCCACAAGGTTCTTTTATTAGAGGAAAGATAACTCACATTTCCCTTAATGATGCAAGACAGGAAAAATGTAGCTTTTTAAATGCCGTAGCAGCTGATTATAAAAACGTTGTGCTGGATTATTTGATATGTATTTACATGGAGCGAAACAGCAACCTATAGACAGACCTTCAGTGTGATTTTCTTGTATACAAATCAGTCATGTAAGATTTTTTTTCTGCAAGTATCAGGATGCATGTTTAACCAGAAGATAAGTCACATTTCCCTAAATGAGGGCTGACAGCAAAAATGTAGCTTTTTAAACGCCGTAGCAGCTGATTATAAAAACTTTGTGGTGGATTATTTGATATATTCCTCACATGGAGTCAAACAGCACCAATAGACGGGCCCTCGGTGTGATTTTCTTGTATACAAATCAGTCATTTTTTTTCTGCAAGTATCAGGATGCACATTTAACCACATAAAGATGCCCTGATATGGTAGATATTTGTTTCAGTGAACATTGCATTCTTGTTACACTTGAGGAACAATGTGCTTTGACTCTGTGTGTACGTGTGTGTGTGAGGGTAGACCATGTAAGCCTGTCTGATGGTTGAATGCATGGCTGCCTCTTCACGCTGGTTAAAAGTCAGGGAGGGAGGGAGAGGAGGATGGAGAGGAAGAGAGTGAGAAAGGGAAGTAAGTAAACCGCACAGACGTGAATTATAGGGATGGACGGAGAGCAGAGAGCAAAAACAGGATGGATGGATGGCTAAGACTGAGATGTGAGAGAAAGAGTTAAAGCATTAATGGGGATCATTTGGGGCTGATGATAATTGAACACATGGCTTGAGTTTGGACGGGAGGATTCTCATCGCATTGTCTCGTCTTTGTGCGTGTGTGTGCGGTTGTGCTTCAAGGGTTAATCTCTGTCTTTATTCTGAGTGCTGAGTAAAAGTTCTCTGCTGTTTTTGTGGAGACATTTTTAGTCTCTCATCGCACTCAATGGCTTTCAGGGGGATCTGCCATCCACAAAATGACTGATGTAATTAATAAGTGCGTGTGTTTGCTACTGCTTTAATGACTTATGACTGATTTATGTGTGTGTGAGGGAGCGTGCCAGTGCGGGTTTGTGTTTAAGAGCAGCTGAGTGCTCCTGAACGCCCCTGGTCGTGGCGCTAATGTGTTAATTCATTACTGCTTGTAGTCAGTTGCATTGTGTCAGAGCCGTGTTTCCCGTCTCTCTCGCTGTCTGTGCCCTCTCCGCTTCATAAAAGCTGATTATCCTGCATGTCGCCGCCGTTCCACCCATTCTCTTCTGCCTCTTGACCTCCTCACCCCTCCTGTTGCCTGCCCGCGGGGCGCACAGGCAGGGGAGGAGGGGGAGGGAGGGACAGAGGACCAGCTGCCACCAGCCATAGTGCTCTGCTGCCTGGCAGAGGGAGCTACTCCAGCCCCCTGCTTTGCTGGGCCTTCTGGCCCCTCAGGGTGGAGGGGGGGCACCAGCCTCATGCCACCAGCCCCACCTGTCTGGCCCCAGGCGCAGGAGTGTGACTGATTAGACACACACACTCAGATATACACAGCCACATATGCACATTACTGCCGGATGACCCCAAAAATGTCAACTCTCTGGTAACTTCCAATGTGCCTTTAGAATGCTTTGTAATCTAAGAGTTCATACGGTCCGTAGAAGTGCAAGTTATAATTCATCTGAATTACAAATGATGGAAAATAAAAAGTTATATAATTAAGAAAAGTTTGGGATTGCTGCACTGGGTCTAAAAATTAGGTGTTGGTGATAGTAATAAATCAGGTGCTGCTCAAGGATACAGGGTAAGTAGTTAGAAAAGAATTACAAAACAATGATAGTCAACATTATTTAGTGTAGAAGTCCATGGTAACGGCTGACAGCCTAAAAAGCATCAAATGTGGTCTGTATGTAAAAATCCTTTATTAATACATGAATAACTATGCATGTTGTGCTCCAGTGAAGATTGTGTAAGTTGAAACTAGGGGGTCAAAAGTAAACCGTGAATCGGTTAACTGACAAGAATATTTTTGGCTGGTTTCGTATGTAGATTAATTTTGCTTCTCCTCAGTTGACTGCACTGCACAGCACCCAGGTCTGGTGGAAGCTAATGTTAGCTAGTAGCGCCACTCGTTCGATGATTACTATTTCTCACGTCGTACTGACCCAACAGCGTTGCTGTGGAAACATTGTCTGTCCCCAAGGGTCACCCCAGTGGCTGATTTGTTTCCTAGGATAGCAAAGGAATGGCCCCCTTTACTCTGCCGTACTCTGCTTCTGATTGACTTATCCTGACATTCTTACCCAAACCCTTACCAATCCTACTTTTCTTGCCTAAACCAGCCCTCTCATTCTCAACTGTTAAAAACCACTGCTTTGTCAGTGCTTTCGGCATCAGACACCAACTCAAAGGCACCTTTCACAGCTCTATGATATGCCGCCGGGCATCGTCAATTTATAACGCAGCTGGACAACGTATCATAAGGAGTTGGAAAATCGCTGTAGGGCAGGAGAGAGGAGATTTTCACCTGAAAGCTCGCTGTTCCACATGATTTTTTTGCAGTAGGAAATAAATCTAAATACGAGGTGTTTTACTGATGTAAGTTTATTTTGTAAAAGACTGTATACATCTACTGAGCAGAAACTGTACATATCCTGCGAAAAGAAAGTGTATTTTGACACAATGTATGTAACAACTGTAAACTGACACAGCGTCCCAGAAGATCAACAACAGATGTAGGAGGATGCTAGTGCATCATATGTAGACGCATCAGCTAACAAATGGTAATGTTTGACAAATTGGGATGAGAACACATTGGCCAGTCCTAACCAATCCAACCAACAAAGGCAACGAATACTAGCCAATCATAAGGAGAGTAGGGCTGGGGTCATGACTTTGCTATCCTAGGACACACAAATTTGAGCCTCTGTGAGTAAATGGCTCAATTTTGTAGGGCTGTAGTCAACCAAAGAAAATCTTGGTCGACTAAAGTTGCACATTATCTTCAACTAATCGATTAGTCGTGGAAAAAAAAAAAAAAAAAAAAATATGCACGTTATTTTTACTTCTGCGGTGGTGTGTCTGTGTCACTCTGCAGTTATGCCTCCAAAACACTAGTCAGCGGTGGAGGACTGTGTTAAGTGCTGTTAAGTTTAGTTCAAATCAAACTTTATTTATATAGTTGATTCAAAACATAATTTAAACATGGCTTAATAGAGACAGTTTCAAACACAAGTACGCAAATCAGCTTCACTATAACTCGCAGCATTCACCGACAAACACTTCCACCCACAACATGCTAATGTTATTAGCACAAATCTATGGCATTTTACATTGTATAAACTAGTCTAGCGTCTAGTGATCTTTTCCTCTTCTCATATGAAGCCAGGGACAACAGCAACATGTAACAAAGGTAACAGCACATAATTCAGCTCCATTACAGCTCACAGGGTTCACTGACAAAACAACTGTCTTATACTAAACATGTTTTCCAAGCAAATACAACATGCTAAAATTATTAGCACAAGCCTAAGGCATTTTACATTGTATACATTAGCCTAGCGATGAGCTGAGATTTCCTCTACTCATATGAAGCCAGGATAAATCCTGAAGTATAAATCCCTGAAGGATAAATCACACACAAGACTTAAAATGCTATTTTAGCGGAGGCTTTACTGTCTTCACAATTTATTGTTTCTTATCTGTGAAATACAAGTAAATACAAGCTTCGTTTCCACTGAGGGAAATGGTTTCAGCTTACAGAAACTGACAGGAGGTCTGCGTCACCGCGACGCTGAGCGTGAGGGTGGGCGAGTCCAACTTTCCGTCAACAAAGGGGGTGTTTTGAAAACACCCCCATTTTCACAGGTAACTTAGCCTGTCCCCCTACCGCAGGAAATAATGGATTAGCAATTTTCTCCTTATGAATGTAACACGGCGATTATTCGACCAATGAGAATTTGGTTGGAAGAGAGCATAGCGACCAAATAATCGACTAGTCGACCAGGAGACTACAGCCCTACAATTTTGAGCTGCGAAACCTCCTTTAGCATCGCTACTGTTAGCTCTATTAATGCCGTTAGCAGTGTCAGGACAGCCAGTGGTGCTAACATAGTTAACAGTGCTAAAGGGTTTTGCGGCTCAAAATAAAGTTGCTTGGTCACTAGTGTTACCTGGGCAAGACCAGAGGGAAGGCCCAATGTTTCTTCAGCAATGCTGTACCGCCACCAGGACTTTGTTACTAGCGGTAATCGCCAAATGAGCGGCACTGCTAGTTAGCTCCCATCCTATCTAGTTGGTGCACACCGGAGAGCGACAGAGGCTAAGCGAAGCAAACCAGTGGAGACCAGAGGGTGGGCAGTGAGCACTATGTTTCTGTATACTAATGCAGCCAACTGGCTGTCTGTCAGAAAAGCTTACAGAAAATAAAAGGCAAGACATTTACAACACAAAACAATTTCATCACCTCTAAATGGATAATGCTTTGAAAGGTTTTTACACAACGTTAACCAAAACTGCCATCCCTCGTCAAAACCCATTGGCCATCCATCTGTTAATAAAGGATTTTAACTTACTTATTATCTTTTAATGCCTCAGATGGTTTTCAGACTGGCAACCTTTAAGTAAGTTGGAAAGTCATTGTTTTTAATCCTGAAAAAGTTATATATTTTGTACACTTACATCCACCAGGCAATAGGCCTTTATTTAAATTCTGCTCCACACACACACACACAGATTTCCCTGATACACATGCTCGCACACACACACACACACACACACACACACACATACACACACACACACAGAGTACACTACTCCCCTCCTCACACACACAAATACACAGAGGCACTTTGCTGTGAGGCGTGAAAGAGCGAGAGCTAAGTGAGGCCACTCCAGAGCGCTATTCTCTATATTGATTTCCCATTATCAGACCCCAGTCCCTGTGGAGTCATTAGTGCCGGGATCAAACAGACAGACAGAGAAGGAGACTAATACCAGTCACTTACACCAGCACAGGGAGATCACCTTACCTCCCTGAGGGTAGGAAGGCCAGAAAGGAGCAGAGGAGGAGAGGAAGCGAGGAAGGAGGGGGGGGTTTAGTGGACGGACGAGTGCAACGGGCTAACAGATGGAGACGGCAATGTGTAGAGAGAGAGGGAGAGGGAGAAAGAGGAAAGAGGTGGGGTTTTGCAGTGGAACGTTCACGGGCAAATGGTAGACACTCTTTGATCACTTTATCTGGTCGTTGTGTTTTGTCTGTTGCAGCGGAAATGTCTTGTCAAGCTTTCTTGCTCTCTCTTTTCACTGTCCTCCTTTTTAGCCAGGCATCCACACCGTCCCCCAAAACATGGTTACCTTTTGTTATTGCTTCATTTAAGTTTTGATGTTTTCACTGACGGGTGACTTTTGTCTTTGTCCAACCTTGTAAAATGCAGCCAATAAAGCTCCTCGTCCTCCTCTCTGTCAATAATTTTATGGTAAAGATGCAATGATGAATGGTTTTCATGTAGCCAGCAGCTGTCCCCAAACAAGAGAGAGAGGAAAAAGTGAAGGAGGAATATGAAAAGTGAGATACTCATTTTGGTCCCTTGCTTCATAATTTCTGTGGATGTATTTATTCTCCATGGATTCAGGGGGAGCAATGAATTCAGAGTATGAATCAACACCATCCATCTTATTCACTTCTGCCTGCCAGTGAGCCCTGGAAGTAGTGGTCAGGCTACCCACACGCATAGAGACAGACACGCACACACACACACACACACACACGGCTCAGACGGGGGTGACCCTGGCCTGACCCCCCCGCTGACCCCCAATCTGTTCCCCAACCTCACACCATGAGAGACCGGGGCACACCGGGATAGGGACACACACGCTCAAAGACACACACGCGCTCACACACATTGGCACAACGTGTGATCTGATGGATATCTCCTCAGACAGTACCATGTGTGTGGGCAGTGTGCGTGCGGACAGCGTGTGTGTGTCTGAGTGTGTGTGGTGCCGTACCCTCTGCCCCCTCCCACTGGTGTTAATTGATTCTTGGTGCGCTTTGCTGATTGGTGTGAGGACCCCTAGAGGCGGGCCCAGTCTCCACCGATGCCCCCTCCCCATTTGTGTAGCACCTCTTGCTCTCTCCCTCACACACACACACACACACACACACACACACACACACACACATGTACAGTACGCACAACACAGATATATAGTGTATTGTATATCTTTTATATGTCCACAAACTGTTTGTAGCACATGTGTTGATTGTACATGCACTGGTGAGAAAACACACTCACTCACTCACTCACTCACAGACACACACACACACACACACACACACACACCCACACGCACACACGTCTTTCAGGGGGTTTTCACACCCCAGTAAAGAGGAAGCTGGCTCGCTGACATGAGCAGATTGCGGATCATATGAGACGATCCACACAGACAAAATCGGTGTCTTAGAGGAGATTCATGAACAATATAGGTGGGCATAGGTGTGTATGTGTGTGTGTGTGCGTGTGTGTGTGTGTGTGAGAGAGGGAGCGCCAGAAAGACAGTAAGAGAGATGAATCTCCGGTTATTAATTTCCAGCCGCGGCCCCTGGGTGAGATGTTAATATAGGGCTGATTGTGACTAATTTCTTATTAATTGCCATCAGCGATTACACAGTGGCCAGTAATGTGGCTAATTTGTTGAAATGAATTTGGGTTTTCGGAGGCATTTTAATTGCTGCAGGTGGGCAGCGTCCCCTGCACACTGTCGCTTTTGTTTTTCAGCAGGAAACTTTTGAAGTTGTGCTGCTGCTGCTGCTGCTGCTGTGTGACTAGTGTTAGTAATGTTGTGTAAATTATAGCACATTAGGGCTGGGCAATAAATCAATATTATATCTATCGTGATATCAGACTAAATGTTGTCTTAGATTTTGGATGTTGTAATATCCTAAGTGTTGTCTTTTCCTGGTGTTAAAGGCTGCATTACGGTGAAGTGAAATTTTCTGAGTTTACTAGACTGCTCTGTTCTGTTATTTGCCTTCAATTACTTAGTTTTTATATCCACATCACTGGTCATGGGCAGATTATGAGACAATGGGCCCCTGAGCACAGATTTGCAAAAGGCCCCACCACCTCTTCTACCATGGAGGAAGACACACAGGCTTTGTGGTGGTTTTGCGTCTCTTTGTCGTCATTGTGCAACTTTTTGTGGTTGTTTTGTGTCTCCTTGATTTCATTTTGTCTGTCTTTGGTCATTTTTAGTCTCCTTGTGGTTGTATTATGTCGTTTGTTGTCATTTTGTGGCTGTTTTTGTTGTTAATTTGGTGTCTCTCTGCAGTTCTTTTGCGTCGCTTTGTGGTCATTTTGAGTCTCTTCCTGGTTAATACTTGTTCATTTGAGTGACTCTTTGCAGGGGCCGCCTGACGCATTGGGCCCCTGGGCCTGTTCCCAGTAGGCCCGTTCAGTCATCCATCCATGTTACGGAGGATTATTTATCAAAAATCTCATTGTTTAAACATTTAATGGAAGCGCCAGTAGTCAACCCTACAATATCATCGCAATATCTATATCCAGGTATCCGGTTTTCTCCATTTCACCCGGCCCTATAGACTGAATCACTGTGACGCTACGCTAACAGCAACAGTCACTTCTGGGTCGTCAGCTGGCAACTGTTTTAAACTGTGGAGATATGTGGCATTAGAAAAATTGTTTATTTCTGTTGCCATTTATAGCTGTGACTGTAACGTTTAAAGACACATAGTTAAAGGTGCTGTATGTAAGAATGTGGCCAAAACGGTTACTGCACTCAAATTCAAAATACTGCCGCAAGTCGTGTCCGCCCCCCCTCCCCTACAGATTCGAGGTTGCTGGACAGCGGCACACTGGAGACTGATTTGTTTGCCCACGGGTGGCTGCCGTGGCAGGGCCGTGTCCTTGATCTTCGGTTTTCCAGCGGACCGTTTGAGCAAGTCCGGCTTCTCTGCTGCTAACGCTGCTGCCGGGATACAGCTGAGGAGGAGCCGGCTGCTAATGCTATGTATCCGGACACTGCTAACGCTGTTGCCGGGATACAGCTGAGGAGGAGCCGGCTGCTAATGTCATGTACCGGGACACTGCTAACTCTGCTTGCCGTGCTGCTTGTAGCTCAGTCATAACTGTAACTGATGTTGAGACTCTACTGACTGCGTGACTGGTAGACGGCGGTGGGTGGTGCAGGCCAAAACACAAATTCAAAACATAAACATGATTTGCAGACTGTAAAAATGTTTTTTAAAAGCAAATATTCTGGCTGTACTATTGTTGTCGGTGAGATCAGTATGTTATATAAACATTAATCCTTAGTCTCTGTGACATATTAGGATGATTTTATGACTATTTGCTTTAGATTTCTTACATATAGCTCCTTTAAACACAGTGGTCGGACCTATCTGACGTTTCTGCTGTGCTGTATTTTATGTATTGTGTCACCTTGCTAGCGTCATTGATAAACCGCAGCTAATCAATGTACTGCTGTGGATAGGGGCCGCAGCAAAATATATTTCAGCCATCTAAAAAAACAACACCAGTATACGTGTATGCTTTATTTGGAATAGTTTCACCGCTTTACCTTCCTCAGTAAGCTGATGGAGGCAGTGGTAGGTGGGCAACTCCCCTGTTCTGTAAAGTAAAATGAATTTTTGTCAGTGTAGTCTGGAGGCTTTGAGATAACGGCTTCAGTTCCCCGTCGGAGAAGGCTGTCTGACAGCAAGGTAAAGCAGTGAAAATATTCTAAGTATAGTGTACACTTAATCTGATACTGATTGTTTTAGGTGGCCTTTTTAATGTGGCTAAAATCGAACCAACTGAGGCAGCGTTTGTTCAGCGGCATTTGAATTTATGTACGTGATGCAGGGGTTTACAACCTGGAAGTTACTGTAAATAAACATTGTGATTCAGTCTGTATAGCACGTTACTATAACAGTAAGTGTGCGCACACGTCTGTTCATGTGTAGTCTTTGCATGTGTTTCTGTCTGAAGCACCGAAACAAATCTTTGCAGCATCACTGTAAATGCCAATGATATCTTATTCATCAGGTTTATGCATCCCTCTATATATCTCGGCACGTTCATGATCATTACAGTAGGGATGGAGGGACATTTAAGTGGTTGCCTTTTGTTTGCCGAATGTTTATAGCTTCCGTTAGCACAGTCTCAACGACCACTGAGGAACCAGTAGATACAAAATCCAAATCCCCCTATAAAAGAGGAGATGCCCTCTGGGCAGCCATAGCTCATAGTTGGCCTGATTTAGTGGCAGCCAGGAATCTGGGCTTGAATAAAGACAGAGAGAGCGAGGGCAGAGTGGGAGAGAGGGAGAGAGGAAAAGATAGCTCCCCGTGTGATAAATAGCCCCGGCTCTCTCTATTGCATTAGCCGTCCGGGCCGATAGATTGCGAGCCCAATAGACCCAGACGTATGCGATTGGTTTCTCATATAAAAGTTGCATATTAAATTCCTTCACAGGACTGTGCCCCCCAAGCATGAAGGAGGGAAGGAAGAAATGGGAGTGAAAAAGCAGAAAGTAGAGAAAGGAGTGGAAGAGCAAGAAAAAGGCTTTTTATGAGAGGCGAGGCGAAGGCAGAGAGTTGGGGAAGCCGGAGAAGAAGGGGGAAAGATAATGGCAGGAGAAAAGTAGCTTGATGGTAGAAAAGACAAATGGTGATGTCATGTATTTAATAGGTCCGCGGATATTGGGCGATGAGTGCGACCGTGCGTCCATTTAATCAGTATTGCTTCCCAATGAAGATTTCTCTCTTGTTTTGCGCTTGCTCCCCCCTTCCTCTGTTCTCAGCCGCTCTCCACATGCTAACGACCTCTCTAATTGTTTCCAAGCTCATTAAGATGCTGATGTTTTAATAGTAATTAATCCGTCATTTGCCTACATGCAAACACGGGCCACTGAGGTTTGTTCATCGCTGTTTCAATACACTGATAATGCAGTAGCCTAGTCAAAGGAGACAATATCCTGCTAATTTAGCTCATCACTGTTAATTGGTTGTTAAGTGCCTTTAATTACCAAGCAGGCTTTGGGATTTAGGTCGGCAGAAAGAGGGGGACTGCTATGATTGTCCCTGCCGCTGTAATGGATCTTGTGTGAACTTTGAAAACTGGAATAAATGACCAAAGGGTGAAAAGAGACACGCGTTGACCCCGTTCTGTTTTATATCTCTGTCGTTTTCTCCCTCCTCATTTCCTTTTCTTCTCCTCCTCTCCTTTCCTCCGTCCTCCCGTCCCTTCCTTCATCTCTGTCTCACTCCCCATCTCTTTCTCCATGATATTATTAACTCATTAAGTTTTTTTCATTATTTTTAATAAAAGATGAGTTATGGCTTTAGCCTCACTGTGGCAGCATCCCCCCCCCGCCCCCCATCCTCCCTCCATCCTCCATCCTCCCTCCTCTCTCCCTTCCCCTTCAACCAATTGCTCCCTCCCCCTCCTTCCCCCCACACATTTTCCTCCCTCCTTCTTGGACATATTGTGCCTCCTCCGATATGTTTGACCCCTGACATGCGGTTTCTGACCTTGGTGTTGCTGGTTACAACCTTCTGGCCATCTTCTTTGCTTTCGCCACAGTCACTCACATCTATCAATCATCTCTCTTTCTCATAGCGCTGAACAGTCTTTAGATGGCATTCATAAGATTTATGATTCATGATGCCCTCTCTTCTGTGTGTGTGTGTGTGTGTGTGTGTGTGTGTGTGTGAGAGAGAGAGAGAGAGAGAGAGAGAGAGAGAGAGAGAGAGAGAGAGAATGGAGGGAAGGAAAAAGGGAGAAAGAGAGACAAAGATAGAGGCGAGAGAGAGAAGAAGAAGGAGAGGGGCTTGTCGATGACACAGTTGAATAATGACAATATCTATGATTGATAGCTTATACAGAGCTAGTCGGGTGTGTGTACTGTATTTGTGTGTGTCTGTCTGTGTGTGTATGTGTGTGTGTGTGTGTGTGTGTGAGAGTGACAGAAAGAGAGTCCATATGTTTTGTTTCCCCCCCACATTAATCTGATGTTAAAGAAGCAATGATGAATGGTTTTCATGTCGTTTGAGCTGTTGATGGTCAGGAGATGGAGACGAGTCGCGAGTGACCAGAATTACCAAGAGACACATGTATGATGTTTATGTAGCAACAGAGGCACTCAAGGAGATGAAAGCATAATAAATGTCTTTCAGTTAGAGCGGACGGAGCACAGATAAGACCAACTCTCTGAGTTATTAACTGCTTTGGTTTTCAGCCATGAAAAACCCCAAATGAAACATTTACTGCATCTGTTTGTCATTTTCCTCTCACTGTGAGTCAGATTTTTTAAAAGCCTTTTTAAAGGCACTTAAATGATACATTGTTTGTTATTATGTTAATAAAATACTCACTACTCAGTGCATGGAAAGAGTTGTTCACTGTAATCATTCCTCCCCAAGAAGTAATCCCTTCTAGCGCTGATACACTGTAAGTGACTGGGGACTAAATCCAGTCCTTGTTCCGTGCAAAGATGCATCCTAATGTTCATCTGAGCCTAATAAGAGGCTTCAGTGGTCGCGCTACAGCCAAAGTTAAGCGAGTATCTTTCAGAGTCACAGTCTCTTTAGTGAGAAATTGTTCTTTATGTTTCTTGTGGAGCCACACTGGAAGGATACGTCCTTGTAGTCACATGTCTGTATTTTACAAACTGCCAGGCTAAAGATACGGTCCTGTTACCCTTCTGTTCAACAAAATAGCTCTGTACACAGCATTAAAAAAAAGACACAATTTTGAGGTTTTTCATGAGGGTAATGAATAAAGATTGCTCAAAACACTGACTGTGAACTGTTTGAAAGCAACGCTATAATTTGTTGTCTAGAAGTGTGATGATGTATGTGTGTATATAAAGTATTGATACTTTGTAGATACCACATGCTTAACATGATACGATTACAGTTAATTATGCATTTGATGGTATCAAAGCTATCAAAAACAGATCTACAGTCAGGTTTCCAAACCAATGCTGCACAGATGAAACAACGGACAGGAAAATGTTTATGTCCTCAACCCATGGCCAGGAGTGTGTTGCCATTTATTTAAGTGCCAGAGTGCACCTGTGATGCACCAACCTGGTCTCACTCCAAACTTGTTGAAATTTGGCACTCGGTCAGTGATTTCTCGTGTCAGACACTGATGAATAAAGCTATCCTTTCATGTTGACATGATACACAGCCAGTCGGCATTATAGTTGAACGGCGCCTGGCGGCATCAGGGGGACACGCGACGAAAGTTAAGGTGGCGAAAATCCGCGTAGGGCTGGTGGGTCAAACAGCCACCAACTTTCACCCAGATGCGTTTGTTGTTGAAGTAAAAAAAACGTTAATACGTTGTCGTACCGCCGTAGTGCGTTTATTTTGAAAGAGACTGTATGCAAACTGTACATTTCCTGTGAAAACATAAGAGTATGTTGAAAACAGACGATGCATGTAACAGGCTAAAGTTGACACAGCGTCCTGGAACGTCAACAACCAACGCACCCATGGTACCTTGTATGTTGTATCTTGATGTGGAAAGTCCATGACTAAACATCTATATGTGATGAGGTCAGAATACGAATGAGTTGGACGCACACACATGCATAACACTGTGCCTATGGTTATGAGTTTACATAGGCTATATTCGTCAACTGTAACTATCAAATAAAGAGATTTTTTTTGCTGCCTTTTCGTGTTTACTAGTTAACAGTTAGCAGCTGTAGAGAATATAAAGGTACGTCATGCCATGTGGGATGTGAGCACCGTCATCTGAGGAATGCACTCTGTTTTCTCTGCTACCAAAGTGTTTGCACTCAGTCCAAAAACAAAGTAGTTTACAATGTCTGGGAATGTGAGTGGTGGTACTGCACCAGGGTCTGTAATCTAGGCTTGGGCTTCAAAGTCGTATGATTCAGTGTTGTTTATCGAAAGTAGTTTGTCCAAATACCATTTCCTAACAGGCACAGGTAACAGAGCATGATCCAAGATGGCACCCCCGCCCATAAGTAATAACTTCATGTTTTTAACTGCTATCACACTACAACCAAACACGATGCATTTGGCTGAGAGTCAATGGTTAACACGATCACTCGTTCACTGAATCACCAGCAATTTTTAAGTTAGAATGTTTTCATGTCACTCAATACATGAATTGATGTTTTGAATCAATTGACACACCTTAAATGTCAACATGACAACATTGAACATTACACTGGTTTTTATATGATGATTGGATCCTCAAGCACATAAAAAATGTCTATGCATTTCAACCAGATTATAGGAAATACTCTATTTCCTCACTTGTAGAAAAAAGCCCTGTGCTGGTGCTCTACAGCAGCGCTACACCCCTACCTGTGGCTGTTACGACATTCTCTCCAGTAACGCACCCACCAGGCAACTGGAGGTGTGTGTTCAGTGACTTTTTCAGTACCAGGACTGTGTGCAAAAAAAACAAGATTATCCTAGTATTTTGTGTGCCGAGGACTTGTCTTTTTGCTGTGGTATCGAAAGAGGCATCAAGTATTGTCGATGGTATAATAAATTCTACATTTTGCACATGTGCATCCGGGTTTCAGTTGGCTCTCCACTGTGCATACTCCTCCTTGATATGATTCAAGGTGTGGTATTTTGTTGTTGCCAAGCTTTAATGTTAATGTATGTTTTTGTCTATCTGTGACTCTCTACCATAACTCATAAAGAGCAGAGCCCTTTCCACCAAATCAAACTGTAAAACCATTTTCTATAAATAGTTAAAGGATTGACAGAAGTGTCTCTGTCTGACTGAGGACTGTGTATTTCCTCCCTCATATTTTACAACATAGTCATGGAAGAAAGGAATCACTTCCTGGCAGACAGGAAAGACAGAGTAAAATCTGTTGAGCCGAACTGAAGAAATGACTACCTTAGTTGTTGTAAATACCAAATAAGTGTTTCCATGTGGTTGAATGGTTTGTAAACCACCTCCATCACTTGTTTCCAGCCAGTACCTGACATGCAGATGGATATTATGTACACTTCAGTGTCAGTCCTCAAAGGAAATAGCTTGAAGTATGGAGAAGGTTAAGTGTTAATGTGGCAATAGTTTGAGGCAATGTGTGCTGACAGCTGTGATGAATTGTTTCCAATGTACTCGTGTTACCACTCATGGTGTTTTCTGCATCATCCCACATGATAATCCCCATCCATACTTAACTACAGCACATCTGTACTGCCTCCGAGAATGGTAGTATATATTATAGTCTTTATTTAAGCTGCCCTTTATTGGTACAGTATGGTTGTAATTTTCTGTTTTGTAGAAACAGTTCTCAGTTACTTTTACAGTATGATACAATACATTTGCTAGCTTTATGCCACTGAGTGAGCAACAGCAGAGACACGATCTGCGTTCTTCGAAATAGACACATAACATTAATTGCTACACATTCAAATGTCACAACACATTTTACATAAAGTGATAATAATAAAAGTCCATTTATCACTTTTTCTCTTCCATTCTCTCATGTTGTGAAACATTTCCAATTATTTTGTCCAGGTTAAAGTTGTGATACTTTGTGTTTCCACTGGAGTGCACTCTTGAGTCAGCATAAAAAAAATGTAGCTCATTAAATTGATGACCAACAAGTTATCGGGCTGGTCTCATTTAGTTCTCCAGAGCTTCAGTACTATTCACAGTTAGATCAAGAGCATATCAGGGCCATGTTTTGCTCTGTGTGTTGGTTGGCTGCAGTGGAAGGATTTTGTTAGACAACTTAGCTCCATCCACATAGAAGCATCATCACATGTTCAATCCTGGACGGGTGGAGGCCGGCTGTCTGCGCACAGTTGGTTCTTGCTGATGAGGTGTGGAGTTGCTGAGGTCCCATTTTGTCCCACTGTTGTTTGTTGAATTACAGAGAGAGTGGTTACTAACAGGCGGAAGAGACACACAAATCGAGAGGATTCAATGACTTTGGGGGAACAATATGCGGAAGGAAAGGAAAGAATCATTCACTTAATAACCACCATGGTGAGTGTGGATGAGCTCCTACTCTTGGTAGAGAGACAAGTCAGTTTGCTGCATCAATAACTTTAATGTTGTAGGAGGTTAACGTGGGTGCTAGGGGGGTTAAAGGTTGTGTGCACGTACAAAAAATATTGCTGAGAAACTGCTGTAATAATACTATTTTTAAGAGACAATACTTTTTATATTTCTTTAGCTGTAAAAACAATAAAAAATAAGATATTTTTAATTAAGCAAAAGTAAGCAAGTTTAGATAAAGTAGAGAAATTAACAATAAAAAATGAATAACAATAATTTTTCCTGGTTACAGTGAAGCCACCTTGTTTTTTTTTTTTTTTTTGTGAAAACGATCATCCACTATTTGCAGTATTATCTGTAAAAAAAATCTTTCCCAATTGAATACAGTAGTTGTGAGATGTAAAATTAGCTTCCTGTGCGAGTGCTGTCAGGATCTCTCCTCTTAAAGACATGACAAGGCATCATTAGTTTGTTTCTTTTCCATGTATCTGACTATATTCAGTCGGCCTGTCACAATATTTCTGTTATGAACCTATCAAGGTCAGCAAATAGTATCAAGGCCATGTCCATAAATCATATGATATTGCCTTTGGGCTTACATGAACATTTGTTTCCATAACAATATCACCAAAGTTTTAGCCAACATGATGCTAGAATAAACAGCAGAGTCTTTATGGCCATTATGAGACTTGGGTGCAGCACCTAAGGTCAATGAGCAGGAAAAAAACAAACAAGAACATGCTATATTTCTCTGTATTTTATTCATTTTTAAAAATTTCAGATGTATTTTTTTTTCCACATTCCAATTCCAGTATTAGAATATTCTTAATTTAATGTTTATTGCTCTTTGATGGTTTTCATACATTATTATACTGTTATATTGTCATCATATAGGTGGAATAAAATGGTCTTAAATTAACAATAACATTTTGTATCACAATTATTTTTGGGACAATAAATTGTCCAACAAAAGTAGTTCGCTTGACAAGCGTAATATCATATACTGGTATGACAAGTATCATAACACAGTGCTCATGTTGGCTCACATGGTGAATTTTGATAAGTGTTGTTTGACTTTGCACTTTTTATGTATTTAAGTGGCAACTGACACATTTTTGCTTTAACTTGCCTTTATGAAGTAAATTTGGATTGCACAATGTAATGGCTGTTGAATAATGGCACAGTGGTTCCCTATAAGCCTCACCCCACTCTGCAATTTTTTCTGCCACCGGGTACGATCTCCTGGGGGAACAAAGCCATTTCTTAAACCATTGCACAACCAAAACAAGAAGATGATAGCCTAACTCTTTTGTTTTCCCCAGTAGCTATCCCTAGTTACGTAAGATTAACAGTGTAACTTCTGTGCAGATACTATGCCCAGTAGTGGAAATGGTGGACGGTGAAACAACAGAACTAACTGTGTAAGAAAATTAAAGTTAAAGTTGTCTGTTTCCACTTTAAAGTGCATTTACTGATCTCAAGATTGAATGCGGCAGTTACCAGAGAGCCTTCACAATGTATTTGTAGTCAAGAAGCAACAAAAACTACTTTTGTTTTTCTGTTGCTTTAACTAATAAACACTTTACAAAGCAGCACAGACAAAGAGCAAACCACTTAGTCAATACAAAGAAACGAGAGCAGGATGTGAAACTGGATAATGTATCTCCTCTGTGCTGAAAGGAAATTTCTTGGCCTAATAAGCATATTGCCATATGGCCTGATGCACTGTGAAAGACACTGTGAGGATCTGTGTGTCACAGTTCATTTGTTCTGGGCCTGACATGCTCTGTGTTGGCAATGGGGATGTCAGTGTGTATATCTACTTACGTGGTGTATTATGGGTGCTCCTACTGCGGCGCTGAGGGCTTCCAAGTAGAGGAGCTGTAAATCTCTGTCCATCTTTTTGTCTGTCTGTTGCTCTTTTCCTCTTGGGCTGATGGATTCTGGTTCTTGGTTGCAGCCGCGGTACAGTGAACACAGCACCCACCTCACCAGCACAGGCTCAGCACGACCTGCAATGAATGAAAAGGTTAGAGAAGTAGAACATTTGTGTGTGACTGATTTAGCTTTTGTGTTTTATAGTAAGACAGAGATAAAATATATAAAACAGTGCAATAAGCTACTGAGAGCAACATGTCACATCCAGCATAATGCACTTGATGACAGTCCTGTCTCACCCTAATTTGAATATGAAGTATCACTCTTTTTAAAGTAGTTGAATTATAATTGATGAGTTTTGAGTCACGACTCTACATTCAAGAACTCTACTGCTGACATTAATGTCTCTGCATCATGTTCAGTCATGGACAGGATAAGTATTTGCTGATTATAATTTACCTTTCATTGCCATTGACATCTGTGGCAGCAGTGCCATTTGCAATTTGGATAGTAGCTGTGGATGTCCCGCTGTTCATTTCTTGAAGCATAAAGTTTTGCTCTGCTAGACCTGCCCTGCAGGTGGCGGGGGTGTGGCCACACAGCAGTGTCACCTCTGTAAGCTGCTCTCTGGCTGAGAGGGGGAGAACAAACAGGAAGAATAAAAACAGGAGGAACAGGATGAGAACAAATAATGTATTCACACTGGTTGCAACAGTGTGTTGGTCATAAACAAATGAAACTAATTCTGAAACTGTAAATTTACCTGTGCACTATAAAGGCACAGTTCAGCCCCAAATCAAAAACACATATTTCCCCTCTTACCTGTAATGCTGTTTATTAATATAATTATTTGGATTTAGTTGCTGATTGTTGGAGATATTGACCATAGAGATGTCTGATTTCTCTTGGATACAATGGAACCAGATGTTGCTCAGCTTGTGGTGCTCAAAGCACCAGAAAAATACATTTGAAAAACTCAACAGCGATGTCTCTTTCCAGAAATCATAACCAAGTTACTCAAGATAATCCACAGACCTTGTTGTGAGCAGTTTCATACAGGAACTATTTTCTCTCGAACTGACTACACCCACCAACTGTATCACTGTGCAGAAGGAAGCGTGCATTTACTGCTAACACACCCAGCACCACTGAGCTTGCTAACATTACAGCTCAGCCGGGGAGGACACCATTAATGTTTGTTTCTCGCGTTGTCACAAGCATAGGGCTGTCATGATAACATTAATATGTTCTATGTGTGCTATTTACATGTTTTTTCTTTCTTTTTTTATGGGAGAACTGCATATTTATACTATGCTACAAATGCCAGCAGCATGATTACCTGCTGAGTGCTGCACGTGTGGGCGTTTTTGTCTGGTCGCTGAGAGTTGAAACATAATTATTCAACTTTGTGTGAAACACTGCCGCCTCTCATCACTGTCACTTTTCACACAGCTGTCCACACACAGAGGAGGAGGGTTGGGACAAATATCACAAAGATCAACCATCACATCGCTGAACAGCAACACCAGAGGAAAAATGAATGTTGAACCCACATATACTGATGGGTCCATCCTTTTTTCCCACCTGCTTCAGCCTTCCCTTCATCCAGAGGACGTACTCTTCCTTGTGCGGATATCTTTACTTTCGTGGATATTCAGTATGACAGCAACCAGAGGCAACCACAGCTGAAAATGCTGCGTCCCTTTTTGCACTTTATTACTCTCATATTTTTTTTTGCTTTAAACAACAAACAAGAACTAAATTTGGTTCAAAACTGCGTCATCTTTGTCATTTAAAAAGCAGCAATATACCTAATAACAGCCTAACAATAAAGTTTATTTACAAAGCTCTAAAATCAAGATAAATAACATAATTCCCAAAATCAACAAAACATTACGTTAATATCGCATATCTCACTGTTGAGCCACCCTTAATCACAGCAGCGGAAATTTAATCCCCAGTACAGCCCTACACAAGCATTAGCCTCTCGTCTATGAGCAGCTGCACACCTCCTTCTGCGCAGTGATACGGTCGTTGGGTATAGAAAGAAAATAGATATAGCAAGCTGAGTGCCATGTAGCTCCATTATATTTGAGAGAAAGCAGACGTCTCTACAGCTGATATCTCTAACTCTCGGAAATTCATACCAAATTAATCAAGATGGATAAATAACATACATGTAAGAGGGAAAATAGGACGTCGTGATTTTGGAATGAGCTGTTCCTTTAAGCTTTCTACAGCTTTACCTGCTGTCACAGTGGGAGATGGCTGTCGGCTCCTCCACCCACTGTAAGAAGGGCATCGACATCTCAGTAGATGACTGTAGGCTGACCTAAAGTCCCTGTTGAGGGCTCCATAGAGGATAGGGTTAAAGGCTGAGTTGGCGTAACCCAGCCACAACACAACAGGGAATGATGGTACTTTGCTTGGGTCTGGATTCTCCTCCAGGCCCAACACTGTGAAGAGGATAAAATACGGCAGCCAGCATACAACAAAAGCCCCTATCACTGCTGCCAGTGTCATTGTGGCTTTGTGCTCCCGCAGAGCCACTGCTGTAATACTGGTAACCAAAGTGATACTGCTGGAAGGATTGTTCCTGCAGTTGTTACTCGTGCTGCTATTGGGTCGGGCACTGACAATGCGTTTGGCCTGTGCCCGTGCAATCCGAAGTATTTGGAGGTAGGTCCAGCACATAGCCACCAGAGGCAGATAGAAAGTGAGCAGAGAGTCAGTGAGGGCGTAGGGTCTGTTCAGCTCAAAGCGGCATCTCCCCTCTTGAGCCCAAGGCCCATAGTTCTGCACCGTGCCATTTACAGTATTCCACCCCATTTGGATGGGCAAGAAAGACACGGCCACGGACACTGTCCAAACACTGGCCATGGCCACAGCAACTCTCCATGGCAACACCAGTGAGGCGTATCTCAGAGGCATGGTCACTGCCAGGTAGCGGTCCACACTGATGGCCAGGAGGGTGAGGATGGAGGCAGTGCACAGCATGACATCCATGGAGATGTAGAAGTTGCAGAAGGATGGGCCGAGCGGCCACTCGTTGGTGAGCTGGAGGAGGGCGGAGAAAGGGAGAACCAAGAGGCCGAGCAGCAAGTCTGTCACAGCTAGAGACACAATGAAGCAGTTGGTGAGGCAGCGGAGGCGTCGAGAGGCGCAGACAGCCAGGCACACCAGCACATTACCGCCGACAGTCAGAAGGATGAGGAGGGACAGTATGGCACCCAACAGCACTTGTGACAACATTATCGCTGGTGCTTCACCGGAGACAATCTGATGATGTCATCACTGGAGCTTTGTGTGAACCATTGTTACTTTTTAGTTTCAAACTCAATGTGAGGTCTCACTTTTTTTTGCAAAGAGGACATTCACATAATGAGCCTTAGGCTCGCATGTAATGTTATTAAATATGTTCACGCAGAGCGCTCGAGTGCTCCCATTTATTAAGGTGCATACAATCTAATCTCGGGGTCTCCATGGTCAAATGTGACTTAAGATCTTGGCCCTTTTGATCCCTCAGCGTCTTTCTCCCAATATTTCCTCTTCGTTTCTAATTTACTTGACAGTTTGCTGTTCTTGCTGGGCCTGAATCATAGCTTTTAACTCTCCTAGGACTTGACCACACCAGCACTCATGACAATATTCATCAAAACAACTACTACAGGAATATGGTCGCACAACATTTTTAATAAATGCTGCTCCTGAGAATTACTAAATTAGCAGTACGCCTGGCTGTCGAAATATTTGTGATGGCTGTTGAACAGCTTCCTGTCTGTGTTGCGGAGTCCTGGTGGTCCATGGTCTCATTTTGGCTTCAGCACCATCTTCTATGGCTGCGGTGACACCTAGTGGACAGAGATGAAAAACACAGTTAGTAATCAGCACAGTGGTTCCTGTAGTTTCAGATACTGCATAGCCATGCATACACACAACAAAGAGCAGTTACTTCATTTTGGTTAGGTTATAACTGTAACTTTTAATATATAGTTTATAATTTATAGTTGATGTATTGAAATAAAACAACTATGACTGGATGAAAAAAAACACCTATGGGTACATTCTCATTACTCTTCAGTGTAAAATATTGAGACAGTCTTTTTATCAGTGCATGTGTCTTTGTGTGTGTAGTATAGCTTTGGCCTCTGAGCCTCTTTTTTCCATCTATGGACTGATACAGTGCACTAAACGACGAAATCAACTAATGCAGACTATTCAAAATATTATTGGACAAACACAGTCACTAACTGACATGAGAATGGAGAATATAAAGAAATCAAGTAAAACAAAACTAAATATGTGAAGTGCTGATTTGGCAACAGGTTTGTAGCAGCTGATAAAAATGATAAATTAGCACCCACTGTCAATGATTTACAGCTTGTTGGAAAAAGTTGAAAAAATCTGCTTTTGGATCGAGTAAACTCTGAAGACTTATGTTGAGACACAGTTTTTGTTCTGTGATAAGGTTCAAATAAACAGTGTGAAAAGATTTATCTCAAGACTAAGCAAGACACTGCCGATCTGTGGGCGCACACACACACACACACACACACACAAATTGTCTTTCCATACCTGTCCTTTTTCCTCACTACATAGTTGTACATTTTTCTGGGGAGTACGTTCAATACTTAGGACATTTGTTTTCCCCAGTGTGATGAAAGTAGCAGAGAGTTTTATTCTGACGAAATTAAGACAGTTACACCAAAAATTGATGCAGCAAACGCACAACTTAGTGCATCAAAAATCAAGACAATGCAGTCAATTAAGTGTTTCATGTTCATCATTTTCTGGCAGAGGAGCCCCAAACCCCTCATGCTGAAATGAAACCTTCGCCTTTGCCTCACTGCGAAGGTATAAAACTAAAATTGGTCCTCAAAAGGACAGCACTACAAGCACATCTGCACGTGAACTAAATTTAGTTCCGGCATGCTTGATTGCTGAGTTGTGAAACAAAACTTCTTCATAGTTGATGTGTGATTCTAAAGTCAAGCCTTGCGTGCATGGTAAAGAATTCAGTATGGGAGTGCCACAGTAATAGTTAGTCCAGTCACAAAAATTATGTATCAGTACTGCTGCAAGTTGCTGTCAAATGTAAAGGTATTTGTTACTTATAACTTTCAGTTATTACAAGCAAAAGTAAAGCTGTCATTTTACACAGTCAGCTAATGGAAATTCCAGTCTATCTGTAATAAAACCATGAACCAGGACAGTAGTTTGTTTGGCTTTGGTCAAGATGTGTAACTGTGTAAACAGCCAGCATGGCTTAGTGCCTCTAAACAATCTGCTGCAGCTGAGGTGATGTCAGGTCTTGTTTTGGTTTCAGTATTGTTAAACATGATTAACATTTTGATGTAGCAATGCCTCAGGCGGACGGTTCGGCCTGACTGATGAGGGAAATATGATTAGAGCTGATGAATATGATAATAAATGTAGTGACCAAATAATGCCCATGAATAATAAAGACAGGTTTTTGATCAAATGGCATGTAAAAATAACGTCTGCTAGTAAAGTAAATACTTTTTGGCAAAAGATAATTTCTTATCGATATTGAGGTGACAGTATTGCAGTGCTGTTTATCAGTCTAGATCAGTGGTTCCCATCTGGTGCAGCCACAGGGTCCAGATTTCTTCTCAGTCATTAGTTCAAGGTCTACACAGATTAATGCATTCAGTGTCATGCTTGTGTTTGGACATGTCATCGAGTTAGTTTGCTGTCATCTTACAGACTGTGAAATAACAAAAATCAAAATAGGCACTTCAAAATAAAAGCCCTGTGCCAGAAATTCACTGCACTTAAAATAAGGTTTGTTTTTACAGACTACAGACTTGAGTCACTTGCGGTCCATTCAGAATGGACCCGACACCCACTTTTGGACTGGCATCTACCAGTTGGGAACTACTGGTCTAGGTTTTAGTGTGACTTAATGAGTGTTGGCGATATCGGCCGTAGCAGTGTTTGCCTTCACTCCAATATAATGGAACTACATGGCACTTGGCTTGTGATACTTAAAGCAGCAAAACAAAACAACTGATAAAGTCAACCACTGGTTTCGGACAGTGAACCATGGGCTCTAAATCTGAGGCCATTGTGCTCTGCCGGAAACCAGTGGATTGCCCCCTCTGGGTTGGGGGAGAATTACTGCCTCAAGCGAGGGAGCTCAAGTATCTCGAGGTCTTGTCCACAAGTGAGGGTAGAAAGGAGCGTGAGATGGATTGGCGGTTTGGTGCAGCTTCTGCAGTGATGTGGGCGCTGTGCTGGACCGTTGTGGTGAAGTGAGAGCTGAGCTGGAAGACAAAGCTTTCGATGTACTGATCCATCTACATTCCAACCTTCACCTATGGTCATGAGCTCTGGGCAGTGACCGAAAGAATGAGATCGCGGATACAAGCGGCCGAAATGAGGGTTAGGGTTAGGGTGTTTCAGGCATGTCCTATTGGTAGGAGGCCCTGTGGCAGACCCAGAACACGCTGGAGGGATTACATATCTTATCCGGCCTGGGGACACCTTGGGGTCCCCCAGGAGGTGCTGCAAAGCGTTGCAGGGGAGAGGGATGTCTGGGGTGCTTTGCTTGGCCTGCTGCCCCCGCGACCTGACCTTGGATAAGTGGATGAAAATGGATGGATGGATGATAAATTCAACCACAATGTCTCTTTCTAGAGATCATAAGCCGGTTACTCAAAATAACCCACAGATGACGTTTTGAGCAGTTTCATATAGGAACTGTTTTTTTTCTATTGAACTACACCTGCCAGCCGCGTCACTGTGCAGATGGAAGTGAGCATTTACTCAAAGACACTAAAACAACCTAGATTAAAAATAATTGATCAATAGTCCTGATTAATAATTTTACCCATAATAATAAAACTATGGGTAAAAGGAAAAATATGTATTTTTGATTTTGGGGTGAACTTTCCCTTTAAAGTTTCTGTTTCTTAGACCTTGTGGAGTTTTATTTGTCCTCTGTGAACTCACTCATTAATGGCATGTGGGCATGAGTTTTTAATGTGTGCTTGGTGGAATGAGGGTAACCACTTGATAAGTGAGGATGTGTGTGTGTCGGTGTGTCGGTGTGTGTGGAGTCCATGTGTTTGCGTCAGTGGGTGGTGGGTAATGTTTGCTCGTCTATTTTCTAACACTGTAATGGATGTTGGGAAACTTGCCAGATTTGATCCAGAGCCGCTCACTTATCACCTCAACGAGAGAGAGGGAGGTGGAGAGGTGAACGCCACCGGCTTCACATGAAGATGTGCAGAAAGAGCATTAGCTTACATGATAAAAGAAAATCACAGAATGACAGGTTTTAATTAAATCTCGGTCTACGAAAACCACACCACCATCTCTAATCTTTGAACTCTTTTAATCTTCGCTTCTTTTGTTCCGTGGACACATTTCTGTTACAGACTCGCTGCTTTGAACTTCATCCAGCGCAAACACTGATAACAAAGCCACTAACGTATGAAGTGCAGCTCTCAAATGCACATGACATCTCAGTCTTTATATTTGACAGAACCACAGGCTGACTCACCAGGAACACACATTTCTGCTGTTTTCATCAGCCAAATCTGTCTCTCACACACTGACAGTCACTGTCTTGCTTTGTCTCCCACACAAACACACACACACACACACACACACACACACACACTTGCTCACAGTAGGAATGACTTTTGGCTTGGATCCAGCGCAGGCCTGTGAGGAATGTCCACATATGGACATGTGTTGCAGTCACTAGAATTTTTTCAGTAACCTAGTCTCAACCCTGGGACATAAGGGTATATGAGGGTGTGTGTGTGTCTGTGTGTGTGTGTGTGTGTGTGTGTGTGTGTGTTCACACAGGCATACTTGATATCTACTTTCAGCCAAACGCATTAGTTCCTTTTCCCATGTTTCAGTGCATGTGTGTGAGAGCACAACCATATTGGTTTCCTGTTTATTTTTGCATAAACATTTGTGTTTTTATAAGAACCATATTAATATAACAATCCTGTCCACTCACTTATCAAGAACCACCAAGTAAGCCAAGTAAGACTTATGTGGTGCAAATAACGTACATGCATTTTTATTTTATCAAGTCGCTGTTGGTCTGCAGCAGTGTTACTCAACTTACAACCCCCGAGATAGGCCCTATCTGGCCCACCGATAAAGTGCTGGGTGGCCTGCCGACCATTTTTTAATTCACAGTGATAATACATTGATTCACATTGGGATTTTTTGTGCACTTTAATTGTAAAAAAAATGCAGAAAATTGAGCTTATTTATATAAAAAAAATGCCAGAGGAGTCAACTCCCTGTTTGAGGTGCAGGCCACACCACGAATGTCTGATGTCTGATCTGTGCGGAGCTGCTGCGACTGGATTTGCCTTGTTTACTCACTTTATCTGATTACATTCTTAATGTTTGTTTATTAACTGGCCCCAGGCCTCCTGTCATTTTGCAAAATTGCAAAGCAAGCCGAGTCTTCCTGGTCTACGGTTACAGTAAAAAGTCCCAGCGAAAGTCAGTGAAAAGTCATCCGCCTCAATGTTGAAGTATGATCCCCTCCTATAGTAAATAAAGCATCACTCATTCAGACAGTCTGCTACTTTATTACTGACCATCTGTTTTACTTCACAAACTTCTCATTAGTTGTCCCTAATGGAAAACAAGTGTGAGTGTTGCTACATCTGTATATACAATCGCAGACACACTCGCATGTAGGCGTGCATGCACACAGCCTGAAACATATGTCTTAGTAATGGATTTTGAGGACTGTAATGGATTGTAATGATTGCTGAGTGCTGTGTTTTCCACAGGATGTAAAGGCTGCTCTACTTTCCGTGGTTTTCTGCACCGAGAAGAGACAACAAAATGTTACGTGCATATGTGGTGTTAAGGACAGTGCACGAAGGGTTCATCCCGGGACAGGTCTATGTGAGTGTCACAAGCAACAGTTGGTGGACATAACGGAGATGAAATATTAAGTGAAGGAGCTCCTAGACAGTTTCCTCTTCTTGTCTCCCATCCTCCAGCTTGAGAACGATGCAGATGAGCTGGAGAGGTTTCATTCTGCCCCATCTAGACCTTCCATTACTCAGTAAGTGGTCTGGTGAAAAGAGCCCAATTTGGGTATTGAGATGAAAGGCAAGGCAGAACAGAACTTGGAACAGTAGCTCTTTACCAGACACGGTCTGAGCTCAGAGATGAGTAATGAGGTTATTTACCTCTCAGCTGGGGCTTGCTTCCTGATTTGTGAGATTCTCTGAATACCAAGTGTTCATTTTGTGATTTTTTTTTTCTTTCTTTTTTTTTTTACCGGCCAGATGTGTGTTTTTAGAAATAAACAGATAAGGAATATCTGTTCTTCTTCAGCCCGATCATTAACCAAAATAATCATGTCCCAAATGCAATGTGATGTGTCGGACTATTTTCACACAGGGTCAGGAAACTGATTAATTCTGCCCTCTCACTGCAATTTTGGGATTAGCTCTGAATTGTCAGCAAGGTGTGAAATTAACTTTATCTATGCGGCTGCCACAGACGAGACACAGATACTGCAAATCGCTCACTCATTAATTCACTTATTCATTCCTTCAGCCCATTAAAATTCATTCACAGTCAGCCTACCTGCCACCTAACGGTTCGTCGGAAGTAGGACCATAGTCTTGAAATGACTCATTGAACCATATCACCGGCCTTGTCTCTGTAATGCTGCTGAAATTTGTGGAAAGTTTTGTGTCAGCAGCACTGCATGCACAAGTACCTGCAGTGATACCATCAGTCACAAGATTTTTTGATAGTGGATGATCAACTGCAGAGGGGCCACAAAATTAGACAAACGCAAGACGGAAATCAGCAGTAGCTGGTGTTTATTCTGTGATCTTCTGAACCTTTTCTCAGAGCTGTAGGTTGTTTATTTTAGATTTAATATAGCACAAATCACAGGGTTTGTTCAAAATAACCTCACCCCCACATCATGTACATAAAAAGAAATTGCATGGAGCAAACACTGCCTGAATTGGTTAGTTTTAAGCCACCTATAAAAAGGCCCATCAGTATCAGTTTAAGTATCACTATGTTTAGAACATTTTCAGAGCTTTATCTTGCTGTCAGACAGCCTCTTTCAGACGGGGAACTGAAGCTGCTATCTCAAAGCCACCAAACTCCACTGACAAAAACAGTAATTTACTTTGCAGAATATGGGAGGTGCAGGTCTACTGGGATGTTTGTTAAGAAAAGAAAAAATGGAATTAAAAGTATTGTTTCAATTGTAATTCTGTATGATTTGCAGTTATTCTTCACAAAAAAAGTAAAAGAAAAAAGTGTAGCCCTTTATTGCATTTAAAAAAATGCTTTAACGTTTAGTCAGCTTAAAAGTGCTGCACACCTCTACGGCCTGGTGCCTTTTCCTCTAAATTTTGCAAAACATTAATATCAGTGGCTAGTTCTGAGTCTCCCTAGCTAGGTTTGCTATGGATTCCAAATTTAAAAAAGTAAAAGTCTTGAAAGAAATCAGAGGATTTAGTAGTGTGTGGACAGATTAGTTTGCTTTTACCATCAACACTGCTAAGCTAAAGTATAAATAGCCCACTGCAGAGTAGCCACTAGCCAAATGTAGCCACTGAAACATATCAATCAATGCTCAGTTAGCCTTAGTAATTTTGATAGACTAATTTAGACTTGTTAGCCTGTGTAACCCTTTTCTGTATTCCCTATTACAAATGTAATGTATAGGCTGATATTTATTTTTTTAAGTGGGTCTCTTTAAGTGACTAAAATAAGTTTGCTGCTACCCCCCTCCACAGCAGTACATTGTCTAGCTTCCATAATGGTAGATTTAGTAAATCAAAGACACTAGCAGAGCAGCACAGGACATGAAATCAGCACAGCAGTAACGTCAGGTAGGTCGGCCCATCTTATGCAACTATATATCTTTAAAGTTATGGCTGAAGATAAGAACAGAAATAAGCAACTTTTCCCCTTTCACATATATCCACAATTTAAAACAAATGTTGTCTAGCTGGAGGAGTTAGTGCAACGTCATGGTGATTCAGTCTATAGACCTTTTTATTACTATTTTGCTTATTATTGCCTTTTTATAACAGCATTGGCCCCTGTTTACTTCCTGACAGTGACTGCATTAACAATAATTTCAACAGGAATATAAACAGCCTGTTTACACCTCGTATTACGTGATGTATCTCAAGTGATCCAATCACAAGTGGACTGCGCTAAATACAAGTGTAAATGACAACCAAGACACATTGTGATTCAGGCACTTCAACCATTTGGTTTGGAGGTAGTCTTGGACGCATTTGACCTGTCCATTGTTTTGCCCCATGGAGGGAGACCTGTTGAATTCTGCTGACGGCGATGTCTTCAGCTGTACGGTTACATGACTGGCGAGTATGCTAGCGAGCAGCTAAAGAGTGTGGACGTAATAACTGCGCAGGGCCCTCACACCTTTTCGTAGTGACACAGGCAGTAACAAAATCTTAACACAAGTGGTTAGCTAGTGATTCATGGTAGACACACTTGTGAACAGCGATGCATCTCGGCTGTCTATTTATGTTCGCATTACAGAAACACATTAATAGCAGTTATTAAAACAGATTAAATGGACCCATTTAGAATGTTTAATGCTGTGAAGTTAAAAAGGTCAGTGCATAACAGAAAGGGAGGGAAACGCAACTGTTATTAGGTCAGTAAACATTTAATTAGTGAGGTCTGTCATATTGACAAATCAGGCAGGCAGATGTTGAAAGCAACTTTTGTCCCTGCGCGCAGCATCCGTCAGAGCGACATAATGCAATCAGACATCTGAAT
Organism: Epinephelus lanceolatus; assembly: GCF_041903045.1. Lineage (NCBI taxonomy): Eukaryota > Metazoa > Chordata > Actinopteri > Perciformes > Serranidae > Epinephelus > Epinephelus lanceolatus. The sequence goes on along the minus strand of NC_135740.1, from coordinate 24,856,925 downwards.
GCTTCAGTTGTCCTATTATAATTCAATTGAGCAAAAATATTTGGCTCACTCACTTCCTCTGCCTTTACAAAGAAATCTATAGCTGTCTGCATTTTTGTGCCGCGCCTGCGTCTGTGTGTGTGTGTGTGTGTGTGTGGGGTGGGGGGGGTCTATATGTGTGTGCGTCTGTCTTCCTGTTTGTCTTTGTTTTTGTCCTTGACAGAAAGACCCAGAGAGAGAGAGAGAGAGAAAGAGGGAAGTGGTCTGGGATGGAGGGTTGCTTGGTAACAGTTGTGTATCCTGACCAGCGGAGGGAAGCTGTGGAATCTTGCCGAAGCGTGAAAACGAAACATGCAGAGTGACAGACATGAGTGCAGACAGGTACACAGACGGATGGGGGGGGGGGGGGGGGGCAGACACATTAAATATGCATAGAGGCTAACAGCATGCATTGCTGTGTCACAGACATACATACACAAACAAGCTCAGGTCACATGGGGATAATGGCTTGCCCTCAAATGTGTCAATCTTGTCCTCACCATACCTCTATTAAACATTACAGCTTCTGTATGAAGTGGCTCATGTAGACACGCATTCAGATATTTGTACAGAAGTGGAGTCCAGAATCAACACATTTTCTGTTATACCTCACAGTTGCACTTCCTAGTAGCTATTTAAATAGGGAACTTTCTTAGCAACTGTTGAGCACCACGCACGGTTCTCTGACCCAATCATGACACTAAACCACATCCTCTCTCTCTTCTGTTGGCGGCTTCAGCTGATGCTGATTGACTTTGGTTGCTCACCGGGGTTTGCCCTTCCCAGTTTGAGTTCTGTAAGTGATGGTGTGCCACATTTTCACTGTAATGAATTTTGCTCTTCTATAAGGAATATAGCTTAGTGGCAGTTCATAAGAGATTTAACATTTCTTGTTTTAAATATCTGATGTGCTATAATACTTGCAAAAAATCTTTTATTACGGCAACAGAAGAAAAACAAGGTGGCAATTTGAGGGGGGACGCCGTTAGCAAAATGACTAAAATACGTCCCTCCTAACCATCTGTCCCTCTCCTTACCAGGGGTCTGGACCCAGACATATAACCAATAAATTGTGTAGAATGATTGATTAAACTTTGACATCAGTTTCAATTTTCACATGCATAGTATTTGTAGCACTGGTTTCGCAACCAGAAATGTCACAAGTCATTTCATGTGATGCTACTTAGCCAAACAAATCTGTGTGTTCTGATGAGCATTGCGACCTGAGTGAGTTACACTCACGGGGGAGATGAGGTGACAGACAACAGTCGGACAAATAAGTGAGTCAGAGGAAATTATTTTCACGCTTATTCTATGGAGAGAAGAGTAGAAAGCAAAATCAGAACATTTAATCTAAAATGAACAGACTAGTACTGTACATGTTCTTCCCACGGGTAGTTCAATGTCTCATCATATGTTCTGAGACAGTGGTGATTATTAAATGGAGACAAAGCACAGAGCATCTTTTGAACAAGAGCACCTACCAAAATCCAAACTGAGGGCTCAGGAAATATTTTTTTTTATATCAATCAATCAGTCATTTTATATGTCGCATGAAATCATTTAAGGTAGAACTTAAACACACACATCCTTTACCAGTGATTTGCATTAGTTAGCAATAAAAGCCACAATTTCTGAACATTTAAGATAAAGCGCACCAGCTCCGAAAAACCCTCAAACTTTATCAGCATAAAACCCAAGGACAGGGCTGTCACAGTACAGGCCGAATGATTCGTATCTCCGAGAAGTGCAGAGCAGGAAAACCATCACAATGAACGTTTTTTATCTTTCCTGATGCAGCCAGTATAAAACTTGTGAATTATCATTTGAAATAAAGATGAAATTCTCTAGGAGGGCTTTATTAGTTTTTTAATTTTGATTTAATTTTTTTTTTCAGATTTCCCGTCTTAGTGCTCCAGTAGAGTGGAGAATATAATCATTATATTTAGCAAGTCAGAGAGAAGTCCTATCATAATGAACTATTCATATCTACTAATTTGCAACTCTGATACCCATTGTGCTCAAGTACAAGAAAATGAGCGGAGGAACAGTGATCAGCTCCTCTGCACTCTTATGTTCTTTCTTTCTATCTTTCTTTATGTCTATCTGTGTGTGTATCTGTAATGATCTAAATGTTTGCCCGTCATTGTGTTACTATGGAAATTCACACATTGGAATTTAAAGCCGGAGAGGCGATGTTCAAATGTAGAACTTCAAAGTATGACATGTGGCAACAACTAAAAGATAAATAAGACACGCACACAGAATAATCTCACTTCCTCATTTCCAGGACTGATTAAATGACCCCTTTGTATATTTGCCCTTGGGCAGAGTTCACATGCTCACAGGGTCAGAATTGACTCAGTCACACTCTCCACACCCACAGACCGATGAATTTTCGACACTAAAGAGAGAATTCCAAAATGACGAAGACCTTGTTTCCCCATAACTGAACTGACAAACACTCAGGGCAGGAACAGATGCTGTGAGTCTGCTGAAGACAGAGGTCACGTGTCAGTAACCACACACACACACACACACACACACACACACTGCTTCCCGATCTATATCTTTTACTTTTTCCTGTCTTTGCATTGAAATGCTAAAAATTATAACTCTAAAAAGCAGGAATTGCTCCACCCTCTAATATCAACAAGTGATTTAAGCAACATTTTATTTAGTTGTGCTGGTAATTAAGTAAAGCGTTTATTAAATATTTCACAAATATTGAATGAATGTAACTCATGTGTGATTTCTTTTCCTCTGATATTCTTGTTTGGCTGCTGAAATGCACACCAGCAAATCAATGCAGACTTAGAGCAAATATTGAGCCAAACTTAATTACGCTGTCATGCCACAAACACAGCTGGATGCACCATGTTTTCACGCACACAACTCATTCAAATTCAAATGTGGTGACAAATTAAATATATTTCAGCAAGTTTAAAGTAGGAAATTATCAACTCACCTCAGTGCTGCTTTTCCTTCTCTGAGACGACTGCCCCCGCTACTCTGCTCTGCTCCCTGAGAGACGAGAGAACAACAGTCTCGCCCGTGAAGTGTGTGCGTAATGAGTGTGTAAGAGTGTGTGGGAAAGAGAGGAGAGAGAGAGAGAAAGCGAGGGAGCACCTCACACACAGCCCTCTCCCTCTCTTTCTCTTTCACTCTCTCTGCATCTCCTCCTATTATTCTTCTCTGTCTCTTCAGGGTAATTTGCTCCTGAAATTATTTTAATAGCTCCTCCATTCTCTTCACGCCTTCTAACTTGCATGTGCCAGCTGCTGCGATAAAGCAAAACTGTTGCCGTTGGCGACCGGCCTGTGTTACCTGAATAATCCAAGCAACCTGTTGCATTCAGGCCTAATGGAAGAGCTGGCAAATAAGTCAAGTTTGTAGTGGATAAAAACACAGAAAGACATGGTATTCATGCATGCACGCATCATTTCTTGTATTTCAGGATTTTTTTTTTCTTCTTTTCATGTCCCATGCTGACACAAATACCACATCTCTCTAAACTTTAAACAATTTAGTAATTCAGCGACTCTTTTGAGCTTCATGGATGGGTGGCTTTCGGATAAATCTATGAGAACTGGCACCAGTTGCACTGGTGTGATGTCAATGACCCGATAGGTCACAAGGATTTCTAAATCAATCTTTTCTATTTCTGGTGCAGCCTTTTACTCAGCCTTTGTATCTATTTTTCATGCGCTTTGGCCTCCGGTGTGGCTCCTTCATCCTTTCCAATGTGAATTCATCTTCTGGGCTGAAGGCTAACATTCATAAGTCATTATCACGTCTCTTTTCATAACTTTTGTCCGTTTTTGGCTCCATTTTTCTTATCGGTCTCATCTCCGTCTGTCTTTGGCTCTGTCTCTCTTTCTGTGGCCTTGTTCATATTTTAGCTGCTGCTTAATTTAATCTTTCTTTGTGTCTTTTTGTACCTTATTGTCTCTGTTATAGACTGTCCTTCTGCCCGCTGTCTCTTTTCATTCTTTCATCTGCATATCGCTTCATCTCTGCCTGTTCCATTTGTCACTTTTTTCTTTCCACACACCTTTCAAGCTCCACCCTTATTTCTCCTTGTGTCACAGCAACAAGGTTCCAGTTTTGTTCCACTACACTGAACTCTGCGATAACATATCTTTCTTTATCATTTTTTCTTTCTTCTGTCCTTCTCTCCTTCTTTCTTTATCCACCTGCCTGTCTTTCTCGCACTCTCCCTCTCAAAAGCACACAATGTCTGTCACTCATTTCCAAGCGTCACCTTCTCGCATGCACATACTTGTTAATGTTTCTGTGCTCACCTTTATTTTCTGTCCTTGTTAAATCCATAGTGTGTTGACAGCTCTCGTGTTTCCATAACAACATACCTTCTGATGTTTTTGAGCTGGCTGAGGTGACCTGACTGGCACTCCCACCTTTAGGTCAGCTGTGACATCAGTCATGTAAGTGATGTGTTTTGTAATTAACACCATAGTTGGGTGTTCCATGGCTTTGACGCCTTTGGGCCCCAGTGTTCCCATGCAAGGCAGGGTAAGGAAAGAGATCATTTATTTGAACTGGTAGTGTGAAAGAGGCAGTTGGCAGTGGTACCTCAAATTCCATTAGCATTGTGCTATAAATCTTTATTATGGGAAGTTAAACCACAGCTCCCAGTCTAGGTCAACAGTTTAAACTATGCTTATCTTGATAAGATAAGATGAGGTAATGCCAGGGGAATAAAACAAAAGCTGAAAAATGATTCAGCACTCTACCACCCTCTTTTGGATCTGCAAAGTAATGACATAATTATCAAGGAAATCATTCATTTGTTAGTCACAGGCAAACAGGCAAGACAAATTTAGCCAAATTTAGAAATCCCTTACTAATGCTACATATGATAATGGCGAAAAAAACTGTCTATATCCAAAAGCTTCTTGAATGAAGCCGGGCAAGTGGAATTTTAAAGCAATAAGCTAAATATAAATAAATATAACTAATATTTGTGTTTTGTGTTAAATATAAAATTAATTCTGATGGTAAAAAAATTTAAACTCACCGAACTTTAATGAAAAAAAAGACCTCTGTGGCAAACACACGTTTATGATACTTACATACTTACTTTGTTTAGCAAGACAATCCTCACAAATGAACACCGCTTTCATAGTTATTGAAGCCTAAATACAATTCTCAAAAGTAAAAAGCTAAATTATAGCTGCTGCACAGCGATGGGTCGGGTCCGGGCATTTTTAGGCAATTCTGAGCAACAAGCAGAAGAATTGGAAGACATTTAGGAATTTAGCAACACAATCTGCCTTTTGCATCAGCTGAGGCTTGAACTCACAACCTCTGAGACTAAGAATCAATTTCTATCTCACTGAGCTACTTAGTCAGTGACAATTCATGTGTAGCTTCAAAAATTGACTAAGCCAGACGTGCAGGTTTAGCAGCCGTCCATGCATGGAAAGGCAGATTTCAAACCACTGTAAAAAATTCAGTTATTAAGACAAAAATCTGAAAATACACATATTGCATCTAGACAGCATGGAGATGTTGCTAATTTGTAAATTTGTAACAATGATTGATTTGCTCCATAAGTGAAAAACTGATGTTTAAAATTGCCATTTTTACATTGACTCCAATTGTTCACATTAGAGCAAAATTCAAAATGCTGTCAAAAATTCAGTTTTTGAGATAAAATTCTGAAATTTGCCACACATCATCTATCATGACTCTAGAATTTTGTCATTTTTTTTCATGAACATTGAAGATTTATTTAGCAAGAATTTGCATGTATATGTTTACAGTACCGTTTACAGTCAAACATTTTGATGCACTGTAGGCTCAATTTTTGATAAATCAAAAATCTGAGAAACATAGTTTGTGTAGGACAGTCTGAAGATGCTCTGTAGCAAGCTTGGTGTCAATTGAGCAAAAATTGTGGGAGGAGATAGGTTTAATAAGTTTTACAGTTTTTGAAAAAAAAAAACCAGAGTGATGAACTCCATAATTTAAATGTACAAAAGTCTCTTCAGTATTGGGGCTACAGTTTGATGAAAGTTGTGAAGTTGTAGCACATATGGTTGATTTGTTATGAATTTTCAAAGTTTTGAACTTTAGACGCTTGCTGTAGTGCCACCATCAGGACTATTGGCTTGAGTTTACAGCTGAGGATATCTGGCATGAGACTGGACCTTTGTGCAAAGTTTGGTGAGTTTTCACCCATGGGAAGTATGATTTCCTCAGAAGAAGAAGAAGAAGCAGAAGAAGCAGAAGAAGAAGAAGAAAGAAGACCTAGGATTACAATAGTGTCCTGGCAGCTTAGCTGCCCGGACCCTAATTAGGCTATATGACTTGCACCACCGTTGCATGACCAAACATAGCCACTTTTTAGCAACTGTCTTTTAAAAGACACATTGAAGCTTCAGAGTTCACAAGTGGGGTGTTTACTGACATATTTTATGTCATAGAACAAAACCTGAAAGTCCCTTAAGCTTGTGTTAACCACAGACCTTCTTTCAGGCATCTAACCAAAAACCCATTAAAAAACCCACTGACTGAGGGAATTGAGGAAACAGGAGTGCGAAAATGCTAACTCGTTTCTGGATTCTAGGACTTATTCCTTGGGCCTAGACCCACTTGGTACCCAGGCAGCCCTAGCATAACCCATATGAGGCCCACTTGAGTAGATCCATCTATGTGGGCATTTGGCATGGGGGCTGGAGGTTGTGAGTGGGGATATGCAATTTTATTTTATTTTTGTTTTGTATTTCCATGTTGCAATTCTTTATGACGCTAGCATGATGGAGCAAGCATGATGGTAGATGATTTTCATTTTTAGTTTTATAATAATTTATATTTTTCAATAGGGAGTGGGAATGTGTCATTGTCAGCAGTGAGTCAGCCATTTTAAGAGGATAAGGGTAAGAGAGGCACAAAGGCCAATGTTATGTATTTCATTTTGCGAGATAGGGGTAGATTAGTTATTCATGATTAGCAGATGTTTTGCTAGCAGTCAGTTCACACGACTTTGCTTGGGTATCTTCCTGCTGACTGTGTAGTTAGCGTTTATAAATCTGAAGTTCCTGTACCCTGCTGTTTCTATAAATGATTTGAAGTTTTTGAATTCCTGACAGGTATAGGCACTAACGCTAAACACCAGCTAGAGATGGAAGGCTTAAGTAATTTTCCTTTGTCAACAATATAGACCTGATAAATTCTCTTAACAATGGTATAATTATTTTTAACACATCTCTGGTCTTTAGTTATGTGAGAAATTATCTAAATATCCCCTTTGTTATTTCTGCTTGGTCCCCTGACATTGAATCCGGATCAGGAGTATTGGCATTTCCAAGGACCTTTCCAGATCCTGCTGACCTCTTGATCTCAGATTCTGTAACACTTTTGAGCAAATTATCTGATTTTAAAATCCTGCATCAGTACATTTTCAAATATCTCCAAATCTGTGACTTTGTAAAATCTCTTTTAAAGAAGAACAAGATCTGTCCAAAACTGCCAGCACTGAAAAATGCCATTGGCTCTGCATTGCCAAATCTCTCAAGGGAGTAGTCTCAAAGATTTATACTCGTCTGCAGTGTTTTAATTCCTCAGTTTATGACTCCCTGAAGCTATTGAAGTGACACTATCTGGGGGTTACATTTAGTCCTGCTGATTGGACCAAGATTTGCAGTGGAATTCTTTTAAAAATGTACTTCAATTCTAAACATGAACAGAATTTGAAATTTGTCCGTCAGACTGTTTCCCCAACAACTCAAACCTCTGTGATAAATGTAAAACACACAAAGATACATTTATTCACCTGTCCTGGTCATGTGATCAAATCCAGACATTCTGGATCTATTCTGTGATTACTTCTAATGAGTTTATACAGTCTACTTCATTTTAAAGCTCACACACTACTCGACTACAGAGAACTAGCGACAATGAAAGCCCTCTGCTGCATCTCCTCACATTGCCTCAGGTTGCCTGTGTCTCAGCCAAAAAGTTGCACATGAACACACTGCAAAGACTACAGCTGATGGCCAGCAAGCACATACAGTACAGGCCAAAAGTTTGGACACACCTTCTCATTCAATTCTCTCTCTCTCTCTCTCTGTCTCATTGTGTCATATGGATTACTGTTAATTTATTATGCTGATCTGTTCTGTATGACATCTATTGCACGTCTGTCCGTCCTGGAAGAGGGATCCCTCCTCAGTTGCTCTTCCTGAGGTTTCTACCGTTTTTTTTTCCCCGTTAAAGGGTTTTTTTTGGGGGAGTTTTTCCTTATCCGCTGTGAGGGTCTTAAGGACAGAGGGATGTCGTATGCGGTAAAGCCCTGTGAGGCAAATTGTGATTTGTGATATTGAGCTTTATAAATAAAATTGAATTGAATTGAATTGAATGCGTTTTCTTTATTTTCATGACTATTTACATTGTAGATTCTCACTGAAGGCATCAAAACTATGAATGAACACATGTGGAGTTATGTACTTAACAAAAAAAGGTGAAATAACTGAAAACATGTTTTATATTCTAGTTTCTTCAAAATAGCCACCCTTTGCTCTGATTACTGCTTTGCACACTCTTGGCATTCTCTCCATGAGCTTCAAGAGGTAGTCACCTGAAATGGTTTTCCAACAGTCTTGAAGGAGTTCCCAGAGGTGTTTAGCACTTGTTGGCCCCTTTGCCTTCACTCTGTGGTCCAGCTCACCTCAAACCATCTCGATTGGGTTCAGGTCCGGTGACTGTGGAGGCCAGGTCATCTGCCGCAGCACTCCATCACTCTCCTTCTTGGTCAAATAGCCCTTACACAGCCTGGAGGTGTGTTTGGGGTCATTGTCCTGTTGAAAAATAAATGATCGTCCAACTAAACGCAAACCGGATGGGATGGCATGTCGCTGCAGGATGCTGTGGTAGCCATGCTGGTTCAGTGTGCCTCCAATTTTGAATAAATCCCCAACAGTGTCACCAGCAAAACACCCCCACACCATCACACCTCCTCCTCCATGCTTCACAGTGGGAACCAGGCATGTGGAATCCATCCGTTCACCTTTTCTGCGTCTCACAAAGACACGGCGGTTGGAACCAAAGATCTGAAATTTGGACTCATCAGACCAAAGCACAGATTTCCACTGGTCTAATGTCCATTCCTTGTGTTTCTTGGCCCAAACAAATCTCTTCTGCTTGTTGCCTCTCCTTAGCAGTGGTTTCCTAGCAGCTATTTGACCATGAAGGCCTGATTGGCGCAGTCTCCTCTTAACAGTTGTTCTAGAGATGGGTCTGCTGCTAGAACTCTGTGTGGCATTCATCTGGTCTCTGATCTGAGCTGCTGTTAACTTGCCATTTCTGAGGCTGGTGACTCGGATGAACTTATCCTCAGAAGCAGAGGTGACTCTTGGTCTTCCTTTCCTGGGTCGGTCCTCATGTGTGCCAGTTTCGTTGTAGCGCTTGATTGTTTTTGCGACTCCACTTGGGGACACATTTAAAGTTTTTGCAATTTTCCGGACTGACTGACCTTCATTTCTTAAAGTAATGATGGCCACTCGTTTTTCTTTAGTTAGCTGATTGGTTCTTGCCATAATATGAATTTTAACAGTTGTCCAATAGGGCTGTCGGCTGTGTATTAACCTGACTTCTGCACAACACAACTGATGGTCCCAACCGCATTGATAAAGCAAGAAATTCCACTAATTAACCCTGATAAGGCACACCTGTGAAGTGGAAACCATTTCAGGTGACTACCTCTTGAAGCTCATGGAGAGAATGCCAAGAGTGTGCAAAGCAGTAATCAGAGCAAAGGGTGGCTATTTTGAAGAAACTAGAATATAAAACATGTTTTCAGTTATTTCACCTTTTTTTGTTAAGTACATAACTCCACATGTGTTCATTCATAGTTTTGATGCCTTCAGTGAGAATCTACAATGTAAATAGTCATGAAAATAAAGAAAACACATTGAATGAGAAGGTGTGTCCAAACTTTTGGCCTGTACTGTATGTATATATGTATGATATTTATGTATTTTTTTCCCCCCTTCTATCGTTGCTGTTATATACAGTAGTTTACATGTGTTGTAAAATTCTAAAAAAATTGATTTTAAAAAGAAAGAAAGAAAATTGTGGGACTTAGGCTCTGTCCAACAATGCAGTTAACTAAACAAGTAGAAACAAAAAGAATCTAAGACATTAAGTAGTTCAAATTAAAATATAGAGATAAAATATTTCATAAATAGAATATAAATTAAAGTGATATAAATGTGTGTAGTTGCAATAAATAAGCAGAATGTAAACACGGGTGTAGTGAAATGTTCATAATGAAAGGTATAAATATAAAACGTATAAATACATGTAAAGAGTTTAATATATAAGGTATTTATAGTTCTTTATAATTCTGTGTAGTTTGTTCTTGTAAACATACAAAAGTTACATTTATATTCCGTCTTACTCACCAGTATATATTTTTTGTATCTATGAAGCTCTACATTTTGAGTGCACTTCCTTCCACATCAAACATTTAAAAAGCCAAATGTTAGGCTACTATCTTATCCCTAATATAGCCTAGTATTAGTATATTATATATGGTATCAAAAAGGGTTGCAACGGTACCAGATTTTCACGGGACAATAACCATCTCAGAAAATATCGTGGTTTCAGGGTATCATGGTATGATTTATTATCAGTCAGAGTAGCCCTGTAAGAAATGAAAATTTAGGCCTAAGGGTTATTTTTGGTTAAATAAACATTTTATTACTATAATTAAAACCCTGAGACTATTTTGTTATTGGAAGTACTATGTGTAAAAAGTGTCCCTTTTGAAAATAACTAAAAGTTTTTTTTTTTTTCAATATCGTAGATCAGCAAATGTACACAGTACGATAACTGTCAACTTTTATATCACGTTATACCTTATTGCTGCAACACTAATACAAATAGGTTTTTTAAAAATATTTTAATCAGATTTTTTTCTGTATTAATGTGTCTTGTATACACTAAAACACAGTTGATGCCCAGTCCACAGAGACATTAAAATCTCTTTTACTGAACCTGAAGTAGAGATAAGTTGCTGAAATATATGGATTTTTTAAAATAATTGATACAGTTTTTGTTCATAGTGGCCTCTTGTAACATGTGATATCAGCATTTTGCAACCATCCTTTTTGAAAATGATCTTTTGGAAACATGAAATTATAAGTCATATAATTATCAAGTCTGATTATGGTGTTTTTTCCCAGTCTTTCTTGTTGTGGAGGGAGGAGAGAGTAGCAGAGGTGAAGTTCTTTACACAGGAACACAACATCAAGCTATTGCCAGTGATGTTGCATCTTCACTTTGAATTTCAAAAGCTTAAAGGGTGATGCACAAAGAGAAGAGGTGAGGGTACGCAGCGTGAGCTGGCAGACAATCGATTGAAGTCATCCACGGTTCAACGACTTTGTTCACTGTGTGATATCCAGTACTTATGTTGTTCAGATTTGAGAGTGGATCACAGATGCAGACTTGCTGTCTGTCATATTTGATGACATCTGCATCTTAAGAAAAGCACATGTTCAGGCCCAGTTTTGCTCTGATGGGAAGTTTATACTCTGTGGGTAATTCTGCATTTTATACTCACCATCACATTTGAACCCTTCTGTAACAGGAGATGTTGTTGATGCTTTGTGTTTGGTTACAGACGAAGTAATCTACATCTAAATGAGCAAAATGGAGCCTTCACACACTGCGCAGGCCTGTGAGCTCTACAGGACTCCACCTTGTTGTATTCACCCACTTCCCCTTCACGGCCTGAAGGCAGGAAGAGAGGAGAGGCAGAAGAGGAAGAGAGGCAAAGAGGGCTGGACTTGTTGCTTTCATTTAAAGTAAAAAAAAAATACAGAAGTGAGAAGTTCAGCAGACACCCTCAAAAAAACACACAGAGGGAGAAATAATCAGAAAGACACGACTCAGAATAGAAAGTAGGTAAAGGGCTACATGCAATCATGGCTCCTTGGACGAGGACCACCACGGAGCGGTATGGTGTAGGTAAGTCACTCTGTGCTCACCGTGTGTGTGTCTTTGTTTGCACATACATGTTGCTAAGGTATCTCTTAGTTTTGACGTGATGGTAGACTATCCATGTTGTGAAAAGAAACGAAAAAAAATAGATGCCCATCACTTCCTACTTAACAGGATGTGAGCAGGTGCTAACGGCTTCACAGAACTTTAGGATGTACACATCAGATGTATTTCCCGTAACAGACTTAAATCCAAAAATCATATTTACCATTTACCCTAAATGCAACTCAACTTATAAGTGCTACAGTGTAGGAGATTGTGAGGGGGATAAAATCATAAATCATCATCCATCCTGAACTGAAAAATGAGTGGCAGTTGGTAGGCAATTTTTATGCATTAAACATTACGCAGCGCATAAATGCAGACGCAAGAAGATGAATTATTCCTGAAAATGACAGTGTTACGTGCAGAATGACTGATTTTGGCACCAGGAACAAATCCTAGATAGTTAAGGAGCAACTTCTCAGTACAATCTTTAGTTTATCTGTAGTATGTGGGTTGAATATGGCTGAGCTGATCAGCATGTGTTGCTGTTAGATATACGAGACACACAACTTACCATGAATACAGATTTCTGACGTCTAATACAAAATGTAAGAGCAGAAGTTCACTGGCCTGTTGCAGACGATGCATTGATTTGTCACTTGCAGTAAGTTAAAGGCATATAGTTTGTGTTGTATACGTGAGGGAAAACTTTTTAAAGTTTTTAAATTCTTCCGTTGCTTTATAGCTAAAAGACTGAAAGTGACAATGGCAAGGATTTACAGAAGCCATTTTGAATCAGTCACTAATAAGATTACTAAATGAAGTGTTGTTTATCTACTGTATCTAGACTGAATTTCTTCCTGTGCTGTGTAAGACTACAACACAGGAAGTGGAAGAAGAAGGAAGGACTTCTTTTTTTTTTGTACCTCGTAGCTACACATCAGAATAGGGTACTGTTGTTGAAACCGCATCGTGTTATAAACTGTACACACCTCAGTTTTCATTTTAAAAGACTAGGCTTATAGCTTTTTGCAACTCAAGTGTTGGTCTAAAAATAGTGTACCATATACTGTCACAAGAATGATGTTAATTAGCGGTCATTTTGTAGCTGTGCAACTGCTTGTCAAGAATAGGATGGAGCAAAGCAAGCCTGTGAGCTACTGCAGACAGTTAATGCAGGTTTCACTGCTACGCTTACTTACTGCAACAAACTGATACCCAATGCACAGGAGCTGCTGCCAGTGCTCTGCTTACTCTTTGCTCTACCAAGCTGCTCCTGCGATGCTCATTCCTACTGTAAACATGTTACCTGTACTGCTTGTACTCACATACAGTAAATCTAAGGCATTTTGTTTATTAAATCCATCATTTCTGGGCTGTTGTGTTTGTATATTATTTCATTTTGTGTGTATTTATTTCATTTCATCTATGTTTAAAATCAAATTGTATTCCATCTTAATTGATAATATCCTGTATTGCACTTTGCATTTCCTCTCTTTTTGAAATGTGCTATATAAATCAAGCTACCTTGCCATCATGAGAAGCTGGAACTAGACACGGTTTGGCATTTTTGCGTAAAAAAATGACTTAAAAACATTTGTTAATCGCTTTTGAAAATAGTTTCAATGTGGTTTTTCTGTTAGCATCGTTAAGACCCAGCTGTTACTGAAATCATTTCAGCTCCATGTAACTTTAAAGGTCCAGTGTGTAAGATTTAGGACTTTGTGGCGTGCAGTGGTGAAGACTGCAAATTGCAACCGGCTGACACTTCACTTAGTTAGAATTCCTACAGTGTTCATTGTTGAGGAGCTTTTTATCAGGAGCTGAATTATCTGCAGAGGTCCAGGTGATTTCACGTTACACATTGGCCTTTCTCCTACCTTGTCTGGCATGTCACAGCCGGCACACTTGCACAGGACTTGTAAATTTGTGCTCATCTTTCTTTTTTTTCAGAGAACTTGTTGTGTGCTCACCTTATTTCTGATACAGACGTTGAGGATGTTTTTAACACCTGGCCAGCATTTGTATTTGGGGCACATGTAGGTAGTAAATGGGATGAGAAATGGGCCCCGTATGGGTTTGTTGACAGGTTCCATAATGGCTCCATGCCAACTGCCCACACGGATGGGTTAACTCATAGCTATTTTGGGCCCATACCCACCTGGTATCCAGGTAGCCCTGGCATAACCCATGTGGAGCCCACCTAGGTAAACCCACTTATGTGGGCAACTAGCATTGGGCCAATATGGAGCCATTTGTCAGCCCCACAGAGGGCCCATTTTTCATTTTTTGCATGAGCCAAATTTTCCACAGTCTCTTTCTCTCCAAAACAAATGGACCAGGGATTTACACCATTAAAATCACTGAATAAAGCAGTTTCACAATGACAAATCAGTGTTTTCCACCACTGCTAGTTTGCATTGGAGCTGCTAACTATGAGGCAGTGTTTTGTTTGTCCAATCTGGGCTACTGTAGAAATATGGCAGTGCAACAAAACGTATGTATTGCATCATATTCATGGGTGTAATGGTAGCTGATGATGTGGGTGTACTACTAGGTAGTTGGCTGAGGAGAAGGTGGGTACACTGTCCTATGTATACCAGTGGCTTTTTGGTGGAGGTGGGTATACCCTGTATACCTGCATATACCCTCCACTACATCACTGATTAGCCTCATTTCTGCTAATATACTCCCCTAAATCCAACACACTGGACCTTTAAATCATCTTATAAGTAAGCTGACCTGCTACTTGTGTGCCCATGTAAATGCATTTTTAGTGCACCGAGGAAGCCAAGGTGGTGTTGACAAGAAATATGTAGGCAGGAATAAATTTCCATGTGTTTTGGTCCTGTTGTCACTGTGGTGGTTGTGGCAGTTTGACAGCTGATCCATGCTGCAGTTGTGGCATGAGCTGAACTATTTTTAACTTGTGTTTATCTATAAGTAGCTTTCCTCCATTGATACACTAAAGTGTCACTCCTACACTCCGTGCACGGTCATGAAAGGTCCTGTTGTTTCCATGCTGGTTTTTGTTTCTGTAGCTGTTTAGCCTGAAACCTGCACGTGGCAGATTGACTGAACTGTTGCCAAGGTTACCATGGAACTGCTGAAGCTAGCTTACAGCTGTGCTAATCATACAGTCACTGCTGCTAACATTAATCACATATTAGCTTTGCACAGATGCTGCTTGTGTGCTTTGGACTTTTTTTCCCATTATGTCACCATTAAACATCTGTCTTAACTTTTAGTTAAGTGGAATTTTGCCGGCAAAGGAGAGAAGCAGCTTTCCCTGGAGGTAGGAGATACAGTCCAGATCCTGGAGGCCTGTGATGGTAAGAATATCTCAAAATATAAAAAATTATACTGTTATTATCACTCATGTTGTATGATGCCCATAGACAGCCTTTTTTAACATGTTCACCATCAGTTAACATTTAAAATACCCTGTGCTAATATTTAGCATCCAGGCCTATGCATGTAGCTTGTCCTAAAACCTTAGTGTCGTATTTTTTCCCCTATAAACCAGCTGCCTTAAACAAAATGAAAAACACACTAAAAATAACAAATACTAATAGGCTCAGTTATAGTTTTTATAAACTGTCACTCATATTTTATTTATTTCACATTATAAGATAATGAGAATTTAAAATAACTTGCATGATAAATAAATGCACAGGGTGTGTACAGGTTCTTAAAAAGTCTTAAAATGTTAATGTTACAACAGTACGGCCTTAAAAGTCATTAAATAGTCTTAAATCTGAATTTGAGAGGTCTTAACCACTACAGACATTATATCTAATTTCATTTATCCATTTCTTAATTTCTTCTGATGAAAATGTGTGAAGCCTTTCTTGTAAAAGCCCACATTTCTAATGTCATTTTACCTCATACTTGCACTTACCTTTTGGCTAAATATAGATTGACTTAACTTACTCTCATAACCACATTCTTACATACTTACCCTCTGCACAAAACCACATACATACTGTACAACTTGCCTGCAATGATAACCTGTGATGCTTAAATAGTTTTTTGTCCAAAAATCTGTATTTAATTTGGTTTAAAGCTGTCTTGAATGGGTCTGACAAAGCATTACATAAAACTGTCTGATACCTGTAGACACTCTGCAACTGTTGAGTAATTATCAAATCAGTTAAAAGATTGTGTGCACCATAAAGTGCTTCAGGGCTGACATTTCTCTGTAGGCCGACGCGGAGGTTAGCTCTGACCTGGTTCCTTTGTCAGAAAGCTGCAGGGATTTTTCTGTTGGATTTCAGATTATTGCAGAAGATGAGCTCTGTGGCAAACAAAAGTTTATGATCCTTACATGTTTTGTTCAGTGAGATAATCTCCACAAATGAACACCCCTGTTATAATTTTTGAAACCTAAATGCGAAAGCCAAAAATAAAATCCTAACATTTAGCTATAAACGAAATACACTGCTGTTTGGCATGATGTCATTCTTTAGTCTCATTTAGCCACTTGTTAGCATCCACCTTTTAAAGGACAAAGTTTAAAAAGTCAGGATTGGGATACTTACTGATGTAGACTCTAAAGCTTGTGTTAACCACAGAACTTATTTCAGGCATCTAACCAAAATCCCATTCAAAGAATCCATTGACTTCAAAACATTTCCCGGTTTTAGGACTCCACACAGTCTAAACACTTCCATACTGTGAACACCAAAGGCTTGCCTATGCAGAGATGTCAGTGTGGCAGTAAGGTGACAGTCAATTTATCTTTCAGGATGGTACAGAGGCTACTTGGTCAGGAACAAAGCCCAGCGGGTAAGAGCTCATACACACATCACCTGGTTTTTACACCAGACTGTGCATCACATTGATTTTAGCAGAAAGGTGATAAAAACACATTCAAGTGAATGTGAAAGCTAACACTGTTTATTTCTTTCATCTTATTCATCTCCTCCACATGTATTCCTCTCCAGGGAGTGTTCCCCGCCAGTTTCATCCATCTTAAGGAGGTCATCATTGAAAAACGAGGGTGAGTGGAATTAAAAAAGTTTTCATCTGACTCTAAAACGTATATCTTTTTTTTAAATTTGTTATGTTTTTGTGTGTGTGTGCGACTACAGAGGCGAGGAGGTCGTGATGTCTGCAGAGATGCCCTTGGTGAAGGAGGTGACCACCACGTTGAGGGAGTGGGGAAGCATA
Organism: Epinephelus lanceolatus; assembly: GCF_041903045.1. NCBI lineage: Eukaryota > Metazoa > Chordata > Actinopteri > Perciformes > Serranidae > Epinephelus > Epinephelus lanceolatus. The sequence continues at coordinate 24,839,720 of NC_135740.1, read as the reverse complement.
TGGAAGCAGCTCTTTGTGGTAAAAAAAAACAAACAAGAGAAAATACTTCGAGATGAATGTGTGTGTCTGAGTTTAACAGCATACATCTACCTGTCCAGGCCAATAAACAGATGCGTGTGACGCAAGTGAAGAGGCTGATGTGGGAGCTGATGGAGTGGCGTTCGCAGCTCCTGTCTGGCACTCTGCCCAGTGATGAATTCAAGGAGCTCAAGCAGAAAGTTACCTCCAAGATCGACTATGGCAACAAGTATGTGTGCTGAAAAACAAAATTGCCTGGTCACACTTTAATATGCTCGCTGTTTGAAGCAGATCTTTGTTAACAAGCAACTTTTTTCCTGTCTCACACACCTGCTCTCGTCTTTCTAACCACATAATTCTCAGCAACATCTCCCCTCATCCCTTTCCGCTCTGCTCCAAACTGTCAGTCCTCTGTCTTCTTCCCTTCAGCATTGATGCCTCCACTTGCTACTTTTTTTTGTACAAGATGTGCTCATTTGTACTCCTACTATCAATCTCCTCAATCCTCAACTGAGCTCTCCTGTGCCTTTGGCAGGATTCTGGAGCTGGACCAGGTAGTTCGAGACGAGAATGGGAACATCCTGGACCCAGAACGGGCTAGTGTCATCAGTCTGTTTCGGGCCCACGAGGAAGCCACAGCCAAGATCAACGAGCGTATCAAAGAAGAGCAGGTAAGGAAAAAGATGCAAGGGCAGAACCCAGCAGGGAGCGGGCCACACGGAAACTTTCATGGGGCAGAGAGAGAACGTAATGGGTGGATGTTGTAATTACAGTTTAATTTATTTGGCGAATTCTTTAAACATTGCTGTGGTATGACAGCACTAAACTTTCCCACAAATTTGTGTATCATGGAAGTTTCCCTGGGAAACTGTGTGATCTCATTTAGTGTTTTTATGATTTAAAAAAAGTACTGTCAACATAAGAATGCCATGGACTAAATATTTTGCTTGCCACTCATGTCTGCTGGTCAAGCATAATTAAGAATTCTCTTCATTACAAATTGGCTTGACTCTATTTCCACCCCTGCACAGCCTTTTCTTATTATATTCATTAGTTAGAAGTGAATGTACTCTCTTATGAATTTCTTATTCTATGACTTTCCTCTCTCTCGTAAACCCACAATCTGGATCCTGCAGCTGGTACATCCCAGAACTCAGTAACCCGCTATTATTGATTGTTATTCCAGCCAACCAGATTCATCAGGACCTTGAAATGAAAGGTTTTAGTTGGCATTTTATCCTGTTTAACCCTCGTCCCAAGTTAACCTCCCACAATTAATGTCCTCTCCTGCAGTCCAATGTCCAGACGGACCACAGTGGGATCTCAGCAAGGATCCAGTCTTCCCCCACTCACAGCCTCTACGTCTTTGTCAGGAACTTCGTCTGTCGCATCGGAGAGGACTCGGAGCTCTTCATGTCTCTCTATGACCCCATCAAACAGACCATCATCAGGTGCCACTTGTCCATCTTTCTTAGCTGTAATCCCTAGCCTCATACAGTGAGCTTCAAAAGGTGATTTAGTACATGCTGATGTTTTCTTTTCGGTTGATTTTAAGGATTTGAAGCTCCAGATTCAAATGTGTCTCTTTTTTGGCTTCAGATAATGAACTAATTTTAGCCCTGAAGGTTGGCAGATTTAATTTAACTCTCCCTCTGTGCGTTTAATTTAATTTTGGAGTGTAGCATTGAGTCACATCAAGATAGAAAACAAGTAAACTCTGTCTATCACATAAAATGAGACTGTAGGAAACTTCAGATAAGGTGGGTTTAGCCCCTACATCCCTGAAAAATGCACGCACACACACACGCTCTAGCCCACACACACTCTCCTCCCTTCTCTCTGGTGTCTATATACTTCTCCTTCTCTCGCATCTTGTCCTCTCTCATCCATTGTTGAACTCCTCTAGATTAGAACAACGGGGTGTCAAAAATACGAATAAAGAAAACTAAATTATAGGGCAGCAGATACTGACTGGCAGTGCTGTGTGGTGCCTGACAGTGCTGATGCTATGTCCTGTCACTCACTGTCATACTGGGTCTATCTAGGTCCCAACCACAGCAGCTGGCAGTATTAAGATAGACCAGGATCGATTGTGTTTTTTTCAATATATCCACCACTGTTTGTCTCTTTTCTTGGCGTTTGCCCTGGATTCGGATGTTTTTCTGTTTCATTTTAAGTCTGGGTGATTGTGTCCATTTCTGTATCGTGCAATCGTGGTGATCTGATCACTAGGAGACAGGGGAGTAGGAAGGGGTGAGGGGACTTATGTCACATCAGAAATAATCACACTTTTAAGCTTTTTGCAAGCAATACAGTTAAAGTTACCGGAATAAACATCTATTAATGATTGTACACATTTAATTTGAGATAAAAATCTATTTAATAGAAAAAAATGTCTCATCAGTCTCTTTCAAAATGTGTGTGTCTCTGCTGGGTGCAACAATATCACAGCATCATGATCCGTTTAGTATTATCTCACCTTTAACATCACAAGCCAAATCATATCCATTACGTTAAATACAATTACTGAGCGTAGAGCAAAGTTTTGGTAGAGCAGGCATGTGGAGAATGAAAATGCTGGGTGTCAGATTCGTGACAAAGAGACGGCAAACTGGTTTGAAATTAAGGATTTAAAATTCACTCGTCACTCAGGCTGAGTAGCAGGGCTCAGTGGGCAGACAGGCCAATCCACCAGCAACACCTCTAAATCACAGTAGTGTGCAGATTCTAGAGATTACTTGTATAACATCGTAGTTCTGACAGCAAGCAAGTTAAAATCGCCTTAATGTCAGCATGGGAAAAACAGCATTGATTAGCCCTTCAATTGTTGGTTTATAAGCCGATTGCCAGTTGGCACAAGTCTGCCACATTTGCTTGTTATGTGTGTTTGATTGGTTAAACGCTTGGGTTTTTATTTTCATACAACCTGTCCTCTTACCTTGTCAGGAATGTTTTAAGAACATTTTCTCAGTTTAGATTCATCCTGCTGTTCCAATAGACACTCATCACTGTGTCTACCTTGCTATTTATCTTTCTCTTCATCCCTCAGCCAGTGTCTGGAAGGTGATTGAAACCTTGAACTTCATTCTCCCAGAAATCATTTAATGCCACATTAGTACACTGCATACAGTATTACTCATGTACACCAGACAGGCTGCTCTGTGATCCTCTCCCAGAAACCACTAAAAGATGAGGGAAGCAAACACTCCAGCTTTATCTGGACTAAGCACACACTCAGTCCTGGACTGGACAGATAGCGTTTCTATCTTTTTGATTCATCACCCCCTGAAGGTGGAAATACACATACCCAAAAAACAACATTTTATCTTCTCAAGTAGAGTGAATCTGGAGTGTTTCAGTCAAGGAGAATGAGATGATCTTTACAGTGACAGCAATTTTTTATACTTTGTGCGGCTGTATATCAAAATCCTGTGCAGAACAATAACGACAACAACTATTTTCCGTGCTTTGTGCAGTGAGAATTACTTGGTACGCTGGGGCAGCAAAGGATTCCCCAAGGAGATCGACATGCTCAACAACCTGAAGGTTGTCTTTACAGTAAGTGGCCACAGGAGGGCACTATCACACTGTTTGTTAGCGCTACAGAAATGAATGGCTTCATCCACTTGTGGAAGATCACATTGTTTTGTTTTCTTCCTCACCCTTTTTCCCATTTAACCTTCTGTTCCCCAACTTCTCTTTCCTCCATCTGTTTATTCTTGTATCTCTTATTCCCTCTTCCACACCGTACTTCTTTTACTTTCCTTTCTCTCTGTTCTCCTTTGCCTGTCTGTGTCCACCAGGACTTGGGGAACAAGGACCTGTGCAGAGAAAAGATTTATCTAATCTGTCAGATAGTGAGAGTGGGCAGGATGGACCTGAAAGAGACAAACAACAAGAAGTGCACTCAAGGCCTGAGGCGGCCATTTGGGGTGGCAGGTACTTGAAGATCAGCCAACGCAATTTTTTTTTTTTTTGGTCAAAGGTGCTGCTAAATTGCTAATCCAAGTGTTCAGGCAATGTGTGAAGTATTATTTGTGGTTACTGGACTTAGGTGTATTGCTTTTAGTCGCCTCTCTCTTAAAGCTACAGTGCATTTGCCATGCCAAATGTCAACAGTTTAGCCAACAATAATGGCCTTCAGTCGTCTCCTCAGTCTTTTGTTCCCTAAAGGTCAGAGTAATTTTCTCTTATTTGTCAGCTGCTGCTGCTGCTGCTGCAGATATTATCGCCCAAATTTACACCTGGGAGCTGACCAATACAACAGTCATCTTTTGCACAAACCAAACTAAAATATTGATGATGACCATCCATCATTTTTCTCCCTACCCTTGGGGCTATTGTTTCTCCAATGGCGCTAAAAAGTTGCCTATATCCTCAACTAACCTCAGAAAACAGTGATCAGCGTGTATAGTAGGGCCTGTGTTGCTAGACTAGAGAGTGTGATAGAGATTTATGTACAAAATGTTCACGGCCGCTGTCATCGTTGACTGATGTGAATCCACATCATGAATTCTTCTATAGCATTTTCTTTGATTTTGTCATCACAGACGCATTTGTTTTCCCCTTTTTTGGCAGTGATGGACATCAGTGCTCTCATCAAAGGGAAGATCGAATGTGACGAGGAAAAGCAGTATTTCATCCCTTTCTTCCCGTATGCCCTATTTTTCTCTTCTGTTACTCACGAATCCTCCCTGTAATTAAATAGCAATATTGCAGTTTTGTGTGTGAAGGTTTCAGCACCTGCATGGTTTTGAGATTAAACAGCTTTTCTGCACTTTTAAGTGTCTTTGTGCATTTTTTTTTTTAATGTTTTTATTTTTTTGCCTCCAGGGTAGTTGCTGAGAATGACTTTCTCCACTCCTTGCTGAACAAAGTGACAGCGTCACGGGGAGACAGTGGTGGACAAGGTACTGTTGTGTCCTTACACGCTTCTCTCTCTGTTTCCTAGTGTGTAAACCATGTGACTGGGTTGCCAAAGGTAATGGTTAACCATATAACCTTCATTCTGGCTTCTCTTCACTGGTTACCAATACAGGCTGATTATAAAGCCTTGCATGGTTTTGCACCACCTCACCTATCTCAACTAATTACACCTTATACACCAGCATGTCTTCTTTGCTCTCTCGATGCTAGTCTCCTGCTCGTTTCTTTAGTGAACAACAAATCAGTTGGCTTCAGAGCATTTTCCTCCGGTGCCCCTTATCTCTTGAATGGCCTTCCATTACACGTTTAGGGTGCACGTTCACTAGTTTTGTTTTTTTGTCTGTCAGTGTGCAGTGTACGTCACGCTGCTCTCCTGCTGCGGACCCAGACCCAGGCTGAGTCTGAGTGAGTCGTAGGCAGATGCCTGGAGGCAGAGAGGCTCCGAGATAATGTTATCTTCTGCCTTTTGCTTGGAAGTGGTGAATTCACAGCTCACAAGAACTTAATATGACGCAGTCTCCAGCTTTTGTTTGATATCTTGTGTCAGCAAAAAATGTTATGCATATATCTGATCCATCGTTAGCGTAGCACGCAATAGTTTGGAAGGCTGGGTTACTGTAGCTTATCATGTGAATGTCACACTGATCATCCTGTTTAACCCTGTTCAAACTCTCAAACTCTGTATGGATAAAAGGACCAAATAAGAAAAAGGAACAGCCAGATCTGATTCTACTAACATAATTCTGAGCCGGCTATAGCCCTCAGGTGAAATCTTTAATCAAGGCTAAACACTTAGCTTTAATTCACTTCATTACAGCCTACCTTAGCACTTAGTCGGGTCCATCACCTTTAACACTGATGTTCTTAATGTGTTGCATTTTAAATTTTAACTGTTTTATTTGATCGCCATAAGCTTTGTCTTATGTATTCTTTTAATTGTTAAGTGTTTAGGGACCATTCTGTATGTTAATTCTGCACTATGAATGAATTGATTGATTGATAGAAAGGTCCCGAATGCACTAAGGGTTCCCACTGGACTGTAAACGCTGCAGTCATTTGTGGTCAGACAAAATGGCCATTTCTCATCACCTCCTCGCCTTTTCTCTCTGCGCTGTGGGTGAGAATGAAGGGCATTATCCTGATGGATGGCATGCGCCCCCGAGCTGATGTTTTCATATTACTTACCCTTTATTTCTCCCTCGCCAGCCTCCAGCCCCGCTGCCCGCTGCCTCATGTTTATGGCTGACTTTGACAGACTCGATGGGTGACACTGTCTTATTCCACATAAAGTAACCTCACATGTTGGACTGCACTGTCACACCGCTCGACTTTTATCTCTCCTTCCTTCCTCGTTCCTGAAAGTCCTGGGCGTAACCTAGATATGAAAGGAGCACCCAGAAGAGCAGATATGGAGGGAGCACCTGAGGCCACCAGATGTCTGTTCTTAACATTACTCACCCCTAATCTCTCCTTCCTCTCACTTTGAGATGCTTTTGCGACACTACACACACACACACACACACACACACACACACACACACACACACACACACACACACACAAACAAACACACACACACACACACACACACACTGGCACACATATACAGAGTATTCCCTGTAGATATGTGGTTAGCCTTGAAAATGTGGGTTTGTGACATAGTCTAGATTTCACCAGCGATGTTTTTCCCTAAAATAACTCACCCCCTTTCCTATGTCCTGTCTATTCTTCATCTGTGCTTTCCTCACATAATTCCTCTGAAAGCTCTGGGAGCCCATATTCTTTAGAACTACATTTCTGCCTATTATTGTAACACCTTCACCCTTTCTTTGTCTCCTTTGCCACCCCTGTTTTACACCCCTTTCACAAACAGGAGACAGCCATTTTATAGTATTATTGATTACAGTCTCGTCTCTAACAACAGCAGACATTTTCACATCCCCGCTTCACCTTGGAACACTTCAACATTATGCCCCCCTGGATAAACACTAACATTTCGCACAAAGTGGATCGCACTTTAAGATTAAGCTCTCAGGCTGAATGTTTCAGGGCTTCTGTGGGTCCTGAAAACACCTTAAAATGTTTTAAATTCAGTTTTAATAGTGCCGGGCCTTGAAATACATTATTCATTCATTATGCTTTAATTTGAATTTACCTTCCTGCAGAGAGACATGAAAATTCCTCTCTGGATATCTCGTTTAGAATAGCTTGGAGTGGCACCTATTTGTCAAAAATAAATGTTGTTAAATTTATTGATACAAGTGCAGTCCCTGTTCAAAATGGGTTTTTCAGAACAGGCTGATTGCTTGGCTTCTGGTATTGCTGCTTGCAGCTTTCTCGAGAATCATCCAAACAACCTCACGTCCAATACTGGCCTTCCTTGGGTCCTGAGCAACACAACTGCCGTGGCACAAATGCGTCCCCTAGTAATACTAGAGTATATGCATGTGTAACATATGTTCTCTTTATTCATCTGTTGTCAAATGTACTGTAACCATGGATGTGTGAGACAACTGGACATGGCACTGCTGCTCAGCCTTGCTTCTATTTTTTCCCAGTGGCTACCTGTGATACTGCAGCAAAAAATTCCCCTGTGGCCCAAAAAGCATTTTCCCATATGCTGTTATAAAAGACATGTCTGTAAAACTGTTGACAGGACACCACAAACTGCAAACAAGGTCAAATATGACTCTATATAATGTTTGATATAATGTTTGACATCATTACAATGTAGAGACGACGTGCTGATCAGGAACTTGTGGGCACGGCCAGCGGGAGAAACAATACTGCGCATATTCAGTTACGTAAACGCGGAAGCTCAGAACTTTTTTGGCATATGCCCCAAGTGAGCAATTCTCATCTCCCTGAATCGGCACCACCTCGGGGTCCAGTAACCAGATCTAATAATTCATAACTGTAGCGAGCGATGGAGAGCCTGCTGTACTCAGCGTGCCATGTATCAGTTAATAGGGTCCCCTCTCAATACAGTACAAAGTTTGTATGTTACACACTACTAATAGCCTGGATCTCAAGAGCTCACAGTCGACACCACACTTCCTTCAGTCCTCAGTCATACATTCAGTAATTGGGAAGTCGATCAGGTTGTCCAGAAACACAAGGGACAGACATGCAGACAGAGACTCCTTCCATAAAGTTTGATTGTGTCTCACAAGGTTTAGTGAAGTGTTGAATGAACTCTCTGATAGCCGCACATATCCTGTGGTTTTCTAAGCTGTTCTGGGTGACTGACATTGGTCATTATAGCTGTATAACAGGAGAATATTTCTCTCCTCCAGGCCTGTGACACTGTAAAGTAATATAGAAATCTTGTTTAATTACCAAGGAGTGAACGAGGAATGAATCAGAAATTCCAGCTGATGAATATCAGATACCAGCCTGTTGATATGATGGGCTCATTTAATGATGATGGACATCTTTAAGTGAAATCCTACAGTGAAACAGAGTTTCTCTACAAATTTAATGTATCTCTCAATTTGTCAAATCATTACTCTTTAGATTAACAACCCATTTAAAAGCAGCAACATATCCTTGACAATATGTGCTGCGCATCAGCCTGTCGTCTGTGTAAAGAGTCAGGAGTCTTGAGATTCTGAGTCTCGATAGTCTCAATACTTTTTCAGGGGTGTATGCACTCCAGGTTCATACAAGTAATTTTGGTTTCTACTGGAACATATTTACATGCTTTAATCTTCAAAAAACTTAATTTTCCTCGTACTGTCAGTGCTGGAACGCCTGTATTCACCCTCTGTCCGATACGCTCTGCTTTGGTGCCGAAAAGCCCAGCCCGCTCAGACTGGTCAGTGTTTCCTACTCTTCCTGTCTTCACTATTGGCATCTCTGCACTGTTTTTGTAGCTTGGGGAATGGCTGTAACGGAACATAGCTGCACTTTCTATCGTGAAAAATCAACTTTTAAAGTTTCTAAACCAAAATCCTCACAACCGGACATGTTCCAGCAAGAATATGATCTGTATCTGGGGAGAAATGAACAACACTGACAACCAAGATTACACGTTTCCCTGATGTTAGCATGTAGCTATATGTAGCAGTGTAGGCTACGTAATAAAAAACACCTGTAGTGGCATCCCTGGAGCAAATGACCAAATTAGGAAATCTGTCAGAAGCTTGTAGCAAAAGTAGATTATTTGAAACTTTGGTCCTGTTTTGAATGAACGTTAGACAATGTAAGATTATATATCTGGCAGAAAGTAAGGAAAAGCACAGCAGGGCAGGTAATTAGCAGTCTCACTGCATACATCCTGATGTTAATTGTGGACCTGATCTCTACTGATTAAACATTAATACACAGCCGTCTTTCTTCCTCTCCCCCCACCTCCCTCCAGGTCTGTGGGTGACCTTGAAGGCTCTGGTGGGAGACATAGTTCAGATTCGTAAGGAATACCCTCACCTGGTGGACCGCAGCACCGTGGTGGCCCGCAAGCTGGGCTTCCCCGAGATCATCATGCCGGGAGATGTTCGCAATGACATCTACCTCACCTTACAGGGCGGCGACTTCGACAAATACAACAAGACGACACAGAAGAATGTGGAGGTCATCATGTGGGTCTGTGATGAGGAGGGCAAGGTCATACAGGTGAGCAGCATGAAGAGATGAGGTCGACAACACGCAGGGCACGTCTGCCTGTTTGAATAGGATTTGTGTAAACAGGGATTGGTTTGTGTGTGGGGGTGTGAGATAGAGTGTGCAGGTGCATGTGTGTACCGTTTGTGTAGTATTTAAGAGATAGAGGTGGCATGGGTCAGTGAGCAAGCAAGGCACTGATCAAGCACTTATTCACCCTCTCATAGTCGGGGGCATATAGACGTGGCTTTATCCCAGTTTGAAAATCCATTTTAGACATACATGGACGCACATGCACACACACGTACACACAAGCATAAAATCCCTTAGTTCAATATGACACACATTTTTCTCTCTCTTTCTCTTTCCCAGAACTCCATCTGTCTGGGAGCAGGGGATAAGGCAGTCAGCGAGTACAGATCCGTCATCTACTACCAAATCAAGCAGCCCCGCTGGATGGAGACAATTAAGGTGTGTGTGTGTGTGTGTTGTAGAGGTGTACAGAGGCATCATTGTCTGTACCTGAATCTGTTCACCCAACAAAATTTTCTGTCTCTGTAGCTGTCATATCCAGACGAATGTATTTTAATAACTAAAACACAGCCACAAGTCTTTGATCGATGTTGGTAATAACTGCACTTTTAACAGTATTAACCTTGTTTTAAGGCGAGAGCACAGCAAAGAAGGAAATGACAACAAAAAACACAAACAAAACAGACCAAAAACCGCATTTAACTACATAGCCTACTCACTTACGTAGGATAGAGTCATAGATATCAAAGAAAAATGACCAAATCAACAAGATCTGCAAGTCAACAAATCAGGCAGGCAAAATGCTCCGTTTCTACAATGCTTCCTATGAGCAGATTCTCTAGTTCAAAAAGAGACCAAACTTTTCTATGAATGTCCATGGATGGTTTTGAGCCATACAAAAGCCACAGTGTGTCCTGCAAGTGACAGTAAGGCTTGTTATTTTTAGCAGAGACAATTTCCGCAAAAACTTGAAGCCCGTAGTGGCCGGTTAAGAGAAGTGAGGAGTCAGCAGTCAGTGAAACTATAACACAGTCAATAGAACAGCTTTCTCAATAATTATGAGTCATTGCTACCATGAGAGATCCTCCAGCATACAGTTATAATTGTACAGACAAAATATGAAGCTTATAGTCTCATATTTTAGCTGCGAACAGATGAATACTCAAACATCCACACAAGACTAAAGGCTAATGACAGAGATGATAAATATACATGGTAACACTTTACTTGAAGGTATCTACATAAGAGTGACATGACACTGTTATAACTATGACATGACACGGTCATGAACCTGTCATGAACATTATGTACATGTCATAAACATTTCTGACTGGTCATTAAGTGTTATTCTCTTTTTGTAATGACAAATTGACATTGTTTGAGTTGTCTTGATTATGACAACTTGACATTAACCAGGATGACATTACCAGAAGATGTCTTTGTCATAACAACTTGACATTAACAAGAAATGCACCTCTTTTTGTGTTTATGACAAGTTGACATAATGATTGATACAAAGACATCTTCTGGTAATGTCATCCTGGTTAATGTCAAGTTGTCATAATAAGGACATCCCAAACAAATTTACTGTCAAATTGTCATAACAAAGACAACTTCTGGTAATGTCACTTTAATTAATGTCAAGTTGTCATAATCAAGACAACTCAAACAATGTCAACTTGTCATACAAAAACCAAATGATACTTAATGACAGCAGTCATAAACGTTTATGACATGTGCATAATGTTTATGACAGGTTCTAGACCCTGTCATGTCACCCTTATGTAGAGAACTTCAAGTAAAGTGTTAGCATATAAATATATATATGATCCACTATAGCTAATAAAATATTTAAATAGGAGTTTTTTTTAAAGCATTACTTTCATTTATTTCAGGGAACTTTTATTTTGTAATTCCACAATTATTTCCCAGCTCTTTTTATTTCCATAACACACAGCTAAAAACTACAGGTTCTAAGCTTCATTGTGATGTATAATCTGTGGGACTCTTGCAGAAATTCAGCTGCCGCACGAGGCTTTTGCTTTGCTACTCTGACAACTCCTCGTAAAGGGGAGAGTGATAGCAGGGAACGGTCAGCTCTAAGCCCACTGCTGCCCAATGTGTGCTGACTCGGTGGGGTTGATTAAAGAGTATAGCATCAATTTTCAATTAAGTGTAGTAAATGAAACGACTGATTGATGAAGTCAAAGTCCTGTGTTACAAACAGACTGGGCATTTTTATCTTCTGGTCATCCACAATGATATAAATCAATTTGAAGAAACAAAAATGTCTCTCATTGCCTTTCCCCTCAAACAATGACAAGCCACTTTTTGTGGAATAAATATTTGTTACCATTGCATTATTTGTGCTTTCCCTGGTAACGTATTCATATTCAGCTACTTCCCTAGTGTGTTGTGGAAGGAGTTGCATACAGTGGAAGAATTTCACTCCTGTCTATAAAAGCAACTCCTTTCAGTTTCCTCGAAGGTGCCTGATGTTTATGTAGCATTTGCATTCCGCTTTTCAACTGTAGCTTTACAGAAAATAAGCCCCCGAATGTATACCTGTAAATTTTGAAGATATATGATTTTATATTCTATAATAACATCCCCTCCAGGTGGCAGTCCCTCTGGAAGAAATGCACAGAATTCATTTACGCTTCATGTTCAGACACCGCTCTTCCCAGGAGTGTGAGTATCAGCCTCTCCTCCTCTGCCTATCTCTTCTCCTCTTACATTCACACTCTCTACTACTCTTATCCCCGTAGCATTATGGGACACTGAAGGGACCGAATGATTGGAAGCAATTTGTAAAATGACCCAAGGCATCATTACACACACTTGATTATACAAATCAGTAGTCTTTCTTCCTCCCATGCCTGGTTTCTCACCCTCCCTCCCTTTCTGTTCCCCTGACGTGTCTTACCTGATCCTCCCTCCTTCTGTTTATGAATCCGTCTACTTCGTCTCCAGCCAAGGACAAGAGTGAGAAGAACTTTGCCATGGCCTTTGTGCGTCTGATGAAGGATGACGGCACAGTTCTGCAAGATGGACTGCATGACCTCGTCGTCTTCAAGGTCAGAACCAGAAGCAGAACTTTTTCAGAAAGAAAACAGATCAAGTCATGAAAGGGTTCAGTGTCGTCATCAAAGAAAAACAAATCAAATAAGATGTAAAAGAGACCAATTTCAGCTCACTAAAAAAACCCTGACTCATTTATTGTCACCTGAATACCCTCCTCCTTGACCAAAGCATTTAGACTTTTACAGATGCTAAAGCTCCCCCGGGAGTAATAAATGACATAGTGAGCCTTTTATGATGAGAAAGGGTCCCAGCTCATAACTTTTGTTGGACCAAACAGTCTTGGATTAAACAGCCAGACCACAATAAGTCTGAAATCTGAAAAGCAGTATGTCAAATCAAAGTAAACTCTCACCAACTGGTGGTTAAACCTGCAGTTGTAGTTTTTCTCAAAGTAACTTTGTGTCATATTTGCTGAAACTATCACCATATCCACATAGTAGTACATGAGACAGCTAATTTGTGAAAAAAAATCACACTCCTCCTCCTCCTCTTCCTCCTCCTCTTCCTCATAGTGTTTCTAATGGCATTTGCTAGAATCTGCCACAGCTAAAGGAAGCAATCATAGCTGAGGAGTCTCTAACGCAAACATGTCAGTCACTGCTTGTAAACTGCGGTCAAACTGTCAAACTAGGCAGTGGTGGTCAAATATGAATCAAGATTATGTCACTGCATTGCCTATTTCTCACCTCACATGTTTTCAGAAACATATTTTAGTGTACTGTTTCGCTGTAAAATGAGAAACTTTGCTCCAGCTGGTGGGTGGTGCTTCATTTTGGCTGTACTGTTTTCAACATGGCGGCCAGGTCACAAACTTTCTCATTCTACAGCTAAACAGTACACTAAAAAATGTTTCTGAAAAAGTTTCAGACAATACAAAAGCAACACAGATACAAAATCACTTAACAGTTTGACTGTAGTTCACGAGATGTGATTGACATGACTGACAGCTTCGTTAGAGACTCCTCGGCTCTGATTGGTTGTTTTCATTCAGTGCGGTGGATTTTTGCAAATGCCATTAAAAGCACCACGAGGAGGCAGAGGAGCATAATTTGTTCACATTCTGTCTCATGTATTACTGTATGGATGTAGTGACAGTTTCAGCAAATATGACAAGAAGCTATTTATCTTAAAGATACCAGCTACAGCTTTTATAACACGACTGGTTTGCAGAATTCTTTTGACACATCATTCATGATCAGACCTGAAAGAATGCAGAAGATTATTCTGACTGTGCCAAAGCTCAATGCCATTCCTCACATAATTATGGAGGGCTTTATTTGGATATAGTAGTGAAAAATGAGTGGTAGACTTTACAAATCACTGAAGCCTTTTAGGTTATTTGTCTAAAACATGGCATAAAAGGTCAGATTAACTGTCGGTCTGACATATACTGTGCATGCTGTAACAGTTGTGCTCAGTTGCAGCCATCATCAAGGCACACCTAAACATATAGTGAGTCTGGACGGGAGATTATGGCCGCCCAGGTTGAGTGAAACCCAAATAGATTTCCTGCCAAATGAGCCAAAGCTAAGATTGAATCCCCCTATTGATTAAATGCCAAACGCAATGAAGATTAATTACTCGTGATTCACTCAAAGACCAAATGGATGGTCCCTACGTGCCCTCTTTCTCGATTATCTCTCGTTATCCCTGCATTCCTCTCGATCTCTGTGCCACTCATGGCTTCAATCTCTTACTCCCTGCTTTTCCACCCACTCACTCATTATTACTTATTGGTTTGGCATTAAAGAGGGCAGAGTTGAGGTTTGAAGCCCAAATTAATCAGTGACCTGAAGATGGTAGATTGATGTGTGGCGAAAATGCAAGTACGATCACATCATTAAACAAGCAAATAATATAGAAAATCAATATTCTAACATGATCTGTCTTTCTCTTTCTCTTCTTTCCATTGTGGTCACTCTAAGTTTTCAGCTGCCACCAAGTTTTTATTTTTCTAACCTGTCCTGGCCCCAGTGTTTCCAAAGCTATGAGTTCACAAACTGAAGTTGAGTTAGGTCGAGGTAGATGAGGCAAAGTGATCACAAGGGATTACTGCTGTGGAATTGGTGGCTTCAGTCATTGTTTTTCCTTCAGGACTGGCCTGATAAATCACTGCAAGTGTAACAAACCCCAGTGACTTCTACTCCCGTATTTACATCAAGACATTTTGACTAAGCACGGGAAATATGATTCATCTCTCAATGCTGCTGGGACAGCCACCAAACATCTGTGCCATCATTAACAAGTTGTAGCATTGCTGGTGTGTCAACATTACTGGGTTAGACATGACTCCCCCACATTGTCCTCTCAGGGTGACAGCAAGCGCATGGAAGATGTGAACTCCTACCTGTCGCTGCCCTCATCCCGCAACCAGCAGGGTGACCTCCACAAGGGGACAGGCCTGAGCCGCAGCTCCAGCAACGTGTCAGGAAGTGGAGGTCTGTCAGTCAGCTCTAGAGACAGCTTCTGCATCTCCACCCTGGTCTGCTCCACCAAGCTCACCCAGAACGGTAGGTGCATGTGTGTCTTTGTTTGTGTGTGTGTGTGTGTGTGTGTGTGTGTGTGTGTGTGTGTGGGGCAGGTGATGCAATGTTCAGATCGCCCCTTTGTGACATTGTGTTGACATTAAGCCATTCTGCAGACTTGGCAGGGCAAAACATTTTCATTCAAAAAATACACACGCACCCTCAGGTTGAAGAAAGGTTAGGGTAGAAATTATTAGGAGGAGGGTGTTTGAAATTAAACCTGACATGTCAAAAATATTAATTAACATCTTCTTTCAACAGAGTAATAAGGCCAGGCCAAGACAATGAATCATCTGTTGACTGTGAAAGTGGTAGAGGACAAATCCACTGCTTGGAAGGTCTCTTTCAATATACAATGTGTAGTTTTATGCCACTAGGGGTCTCTCAATCAAAACATAAACAAAAGATGGAGCAATGCCATCATTGCAGTCAGTTTCTCCTGGTAAAGATTCCTTCAGCATGTATTGTTCAGGAGGTTCAGGAATTTACAGCAGAGGTCTCTTCCTATCCAAAAGAACCAGACCAGGCGATTAAGACAGTTGAAAACACTGAATAAAGTAGTTTCAATTTATAAGTAACTGTTTGGCTTGTCGTGAAGGGGCTGTTAGACTGGCTGCTGCTAATGTGTGCTCACCTATTTTCTCTAATAACTTAATATCCAGACGTTCAGGAGGTTTTTACCAGGAGCCGTATTATCCTCAAATGTCTCCTCCTCTTCAAAACCAGCATACCCTGTGATTTAAAGCAGTAAAAACACTAAATAAAGCAGTTTCACGTTTGGTTCACCAGGGGCTGAAACTGAGCTGCTGCTTACCTTTGCTCAGCTTGTTTCTCTGATAACTTTAGATGTGAACGTCTCATGACTAAAATCCTTCATCAAGTTAAAACATATAGTTAAAAACTGTGGCTTAAACTGGATAGTAAGTCAGTTTATCACAGCTTCTGGCAGACAACTATGCTGACACATGTGCAAAGGGGATATGACACCACTGACAGGCGACGGTGACCAAATGACACAAACTGAATCCTTGATTAAACTTTCAGGTTTCTCTGGGTTCGAACTGTTTTAATACAGAGCAGTTACATATTATATCTTTAAGTCCTAAAACACTACTGGTCTAGTGTGCTTGCCATCTTGTCTTGGGCTAAATGGCTGGGAATTCAGATTTCTTGTGAGAAAACTCATAAAACTAGTAGTAAATGACAGGTAACCTGCAACCCTCCCTGACCTCATTACGCTAAATGTTATTTTCAGGTTTAGGGCTAAAAGTTGAATCAAGATGACAGTAGCTAAAGGGTGAGGTGAGGGTTAGGGTGAAGTAGACGTCCAGCCAATTAACTGAGAGTCAACAGCATGTTAATTAGGTTAATGGTGCCGGAACTACAAGTGTGTGTGTCTTTGTAATGGTCATGGGATAGTAAGCACAGGATAGGGGGAACTGTACATGGGTTCGATTAGTGAGGAGTGTCGTCATTTTGTCCTGCACTCTCTGGCAGGCAGCCACATAACCACACACAAATACACGCACACACACAGAAGCGCACACCTAAATCCACAAATGCATGTGTGCACGCACATTCCAGACAGTGAGGTGCATCAGGCACAGGTGCAGTGCAACAGCTGCTACTGAGGAAGCCAGTCCATCACTATAATGAACATTATCCTGCAGTATTAATCACCTGTACCACACACACACACACACACACACACACACACACACACACACAGACACAGACACAGACTTCCAGGCATGTATGCACACAGTGTTGTTTGGGGCCACCCACCAGATGTGCGGCTTGGCTTGGTGAGTCAGAAATTATTGGACAGGAAAAGCGGTGAGCTTCAAGCGGGCAGTCCTACAGAGACATGGAAATCTGCCCCATGTCAAACTGTAGCAGAATTAATGACAGCAACTGTGGATTTGAATGTTCAGCTTAAAGTCTCACTAAAAAAGAGGAACAGGGACTGTCCACATGACAAATC
This sequence comes from Epinephelus lanceolatus, assembly GCF_041903045.1. NCBI lineage: Eukaryota > Metazoa > Chordata > Actinopteri > Perciformes > Serranidae > Epinephelus > Epinephelus lanceolatus. The sequence continues at coordinate 24,822,548 of NC_135740.1, read as the reverse complement.
ATCACTTGACAAATTGCTGCTTTGGTGTTGCTGATCAGTCAGAGATGAATTTGGAAAACACAGACCCGAGTGTAGTATTGTTAGTAGGGCTGCAGCTAACAATTCCTTTCATCATAGATTCATCTATTGCTCTTTTTTTACTTGATTCAACCAGTTGTTTAGTACACAGTAACCACTTTTATTTGTATATGTTATGCACTCAATAGATACATTTCTCTCAGATTTTGGGTAAAATTTTGTTAAAATCCATGTATGACCACCTCTCCTGTTCCAAGATAATCCATCCACCTGACAGGTGTGGCATATCGAGATGCTGATTAAAAGGCATGAGCACTACACAGGTGTGCCTCGGGAGTGAAAACAAAATTGTTGTGTTTAAATTTTTCTCCAGTGTAATCTATCTATCCATCCATATAGATGTATAATAATATACTATAAATACAAAACCCCAAAGTGTGAGATTTACTCAGTTATCTTACATTAATAGGAAACAGAGAAAGGCAGTAAACCGCTGATTATGACATTGTTGCCAATTTATTTTCTGTCGCGTAAACGATAAACTGACTTATTGTTTCAGCTCTAATTTCAATGCAGTGTATCAGCTCATTAACTCAAACTCCTTATCTTCTTTTGCATTATATTAAAAAGTGCCAAGTCACTGAAAGGTAAATTCAGAGTAACAGCTTATATGTATTCTGCACCACAGTCAAGGAGACATGTAACACAGAAGGAGACACACGCTGTCAAATGTTCAAGGACAGAAAGTGAAAAATTATACAATACAATATAGAGAATGACATTTTTTCAACCAATACATTTCCATTGCAATAGCTTTGATCCACTCTTAAGTCAGACAGCTGGTTGTAAGACAGCTGAGCAGAAAGTGTGCTGTGTGTCTCTCCTCTCCAGTGGGCCTGCTGGGGCTGCTCAAGTGGAGGACTCGACCTGAGCTCCTCAAAGAAAACCTGGAAAAACTCAAAATCATTGATGGAGAGGAGGTGGTCAAGGTCAGTGGTGTGAATACGAGTGTGTCCTTGCATAAGTGTGCAGACCGGCATATGTGCGCTCTCAACGGGCCTCTCCATTGTCTGTGTGTGTGTAGTTCCTGCAGGACACTCTGGATGCCTTGTTCAACATCATGATGGAACACTCCCAAACTGACGACTACGACATCCTCGTGTTTGACGCCTTGGTGAGTGTGTGGTGTGTGTGTTTATCCTCCGGTAATGTTGTGTGTCTAAGTCTGTGTGTGCAGTTTGTCAACAGATGCAGCCGATTTGGTGACAGGCTGTCTCTTTGTGTATCCAGTCTGACATCTTTGCATCTACTCATCCATCTTTTTCCAAATAAACATGTCTATCAGATGATTGTACATAACTTTTTATCTGCCCAGTAAATGTCTCCTGCAGTGTAAACATGTAACCCTCTCTCTGTCTCTCTGCTTCCCCCTCCTGTCTGCCAGATATACATCATAGGTCTAATCGCTGACAGAAAGTTCCAGCACTTCAACACAGTGTTGGAGGCCTACATCAAGCAGCATTTCAGCGCTACGCTGGCCTACAAGTAGGTCACTTCCTCCCACTTCCTCTCATCTCATTCTGTTACATTTTGTACACGCTCCCTGAATGACAGGAGGCACTGATCTCATCTACATGTATGTTTTGCACCAGATTTGAATGAATATGACATACAAGATTTTACACCATTTTTCACACTTATAAGCCAACTTTTTTTTAAATTTTTTTACCTGGACCATATTTCCCCATTTTCTTGTATCTAAGTGACTAATAGAGACAACAAGTTTTCAAAGTGGTCCAGTATTGGGAGAGACAGAGGTGAAACAGGCCGCAATGTAACCAGTTGGGGCATTTGTGCACCGTCAATTTATGACCTCTAAAAGTGCTTGTTTTTTTTATCACTGACAGGCTCAGATTATTATTCTTAGTGTCTGACAACATTATGGAAAGGATCCCCACAAAGATAGTCTTTTTTGTTTAAACAGAAACAGCCAAACCAACCAGGCTCCATGTAAAAAAACAGTAATTTTAAAGTGTATTGGGGCAGCCTATCTTCGCATCTAACTTGGTGAATTGAGGGTTTATTTTAACCAAACAAGAGTTGTTTATTGTTGGAACACTGGAAAGATGAGGCGAAATGTTTTTTTTGTGAGTTTTATTTTATGTCTGCCGACTTCAAATAACATGTGTTTAATTATGATAAAATTACTGTTTGTTTAAAAGGAGTTTGGTGGGTTTGGCGATGGCGAGTTCAAAGCTGTTTCGAGTTAACCAAAAAGGATCTTAATCTTTAACAAAAAGGTTTTTATCTCTGTAGGGATCCTTAACATAATGTTGTCAGACACTTATTAGAACAATGGTAAACAGACTGCACTTGTATAGAGCCTTTCCAGTCTTCTGACCACTCAAAGTGCTTTTACACAACGTCACATTTACCCATTCACACACATTCACACACTGGCTGAGGCTACCATACATGTCCCCACCTGCTACTCAGTAAGTATTCACACACACTCACACACACCAATAGAACAGCCATCAGGAGCAATTTGGGGTTCAGTATCTTGCCCAAGAATACGTCAACATGCAGACTAGAGGAGCCTGGGTCAAACCACCAATCTTCAGATTAGTGAATGACCCACTCTATCTCTGAGCCACAGGCGCCTCAGTCTGAGCAAGCACTTTTAATGGACATAATTCACGGTGCACAAATGTGAACGAGACAAAGATAGGTACCTTAAATTCATACCTTCAGCGGTCTGACTGAAAAAGACGCAACAAAGCAAAACATTGCAGACAAGCAATATATAATGTGCATGAAAGTAAAACACGGTAAGAGTTACGTAAATAATTAATAAGTACTCCAGAGAGCAAAAAGTTGAGTTGCAAATCAGTATGCTCATGCAACAACCTTGTTAATGCCTTCAGAAAGCGAAGTCATCTCCTTTTGAATCTGCCACAGGAGACTTTATTATCAATTAAACCCACCGAGCGCAACTGGCTATATTAGGTTTAAATCATTTTACCATGGGCGCCATAAAATTCCAGCTGACTATTTAATTTAGCTATGACCTTTAGGATTTGTAATGACAGTGTTAGACTTCATGTAAAAAAACAAACATACAAAAACAAATATAATACTGATTTTGTGTGAAAATGTAAGCACAGTATCAGCAGTTTTCTTGTTTGCATTTCAGTGAGATTAGATGATCTTTCCTGAGGCAGTTCTCCCACCTCTTGGGAATTATGAAATCTCTTAAATCTGATTAGATAATCTCAATGATGTGCTGTCATCAAGCCCAAAAAAACAGACTGTTGTGTGGTTCCTAGAAGGTGTCCTAGTTGGACAGAGCAGCTTAAAGCACCACACCAGCAACGCTTACATAGCATTAATGTGGGTTGTCCCCATCCGTGTCACAGACATAATCCTGTCAAGTATGCCATATTTCATGCCAGGGTTACACAAGTGTTAAACCTATTGTGGTAAATTGTCACCTGAAGATCTAATGTTCAGCGACTGAGTACTGCATTGTACCCAGCTGCCACTGGAGGTCAGTGTGTGTGCTGGCCTCTTGAGCACTTGACTGAACAGGATTAGAGTTTTAACCCTGCCTCTCTGTGGAGTAGGAGCTAAAGCACTCAGGCATGCACCCCAAACACTTCACTCTGCTTCTTACTCGCTGTTAATTCACTTCAATTGATTCAGTGGGCACTAGAGACAGCATTTGTTTGCACTGCCAAAGCTCCAGTTAGGAAATTAAAAGCAATTCTGACTCTTGCTGCTCTCTTCCCCCTTGAATCTTTTCTTGGTTTCCCCCAAATGCTTCTCCTCCTCTTTGGCTTTCTTTGCCCAATTGTCCCTGAAACTCTCCTCCTCTTTTAACTGCTTTTCTCTCTTCCTGTCTGTTCGTCATTTCATCTACTCATCTGTCTCTCCACCATCACTCCATCCCTCCCCCTGCCAGTGTGTTGGTGTTCACCCTCTTAAAGAGGGTCACTGCAGCTTAACGCCTGTCAGCCCAGAGGCTGTTATGTAAAACTCTCTAACTCCCTCTCACTACATTTTAAACTCCCTATCTCTTGCTCTTAAAAAAGAATAAATCCTCCCGTGCTTGCCTTTAAGCCATGCACCAAAACAAAACCAGGGGAGACTGAATGGTAATAACGCTGGTAATATTTTCAAGGCCACCCTGATGGCAGTGAGGCCAGATTAGAGTTCATTTTTTAAGGGGACTTTTATTGTTTAAGAGGATTGGGTAGTTTTAAACCAGTTAGTGGGTGATCCCCTGTTGCCCTTTCATGGAAATAGAGCTATCACAAAGCCAAAAGTCTCAACCCTCTTAAGTCCTACAGTATTGTTTTAAGTGTCATGAATATGCTAGTGGTGCGTGCCGTTGAGATGATGCAGTGGGAGATTGGGCAGAGAACTGCTGATAGGTCTTAAACTTAGACTGAACTATCGCCACCCACACCTCACTCCAACTGCTTTGACACAGTGGAATATTTATGTGTGTCTAAAGACGCCTGTGGGGTGTGCATGTGTTGGAGGATGATTTTTTTTTTTCACCATGCATCTGAGGGCAAATAGAAATGTCTGTGAGCTGTGTGAAAGGTACATCTGTTGAGGTGTGAAATACTATTTTGCCATTTTGCCATTTTTCCACCTCCACCTCGCTGCCAGTCTTCCTCTCTCTCGTTCTCTCACCCTCACTCTGTTGCACTCTGTCTTTCTGCTCTATGGAAGTGAGAAATGGAGTTGGTGATTAAATTTCCAACCTGTGGATTGTCAGAAAAGGAATGACAATCCTGACTGAATGATTTTGATTTTTTCCTTCCTTTTTTTCCTCTGTCCTGATTATGTTTCCTATTCTTCCTCTCTACCTGCTCTTTCTCATCTTTGTATTATATCATTCTCCCCAGAAAGCTGATGTCGGTGTTGAAGAGGTATCTGGATGTGTCCAGCCGGGGAGAACAGTGTGAGCCCATCCTTCGAACCCTCAAAGCCCTTGAGTACATCTTCAAGTTCATCGTTCGCTCACGCATGCTCTACTCCCAGTGAGTGTTTGTGCACTGATCATTATGATAATGACAACTAATTACTTTTTGGACTCACAATAATGCAAATACAGATTCTTGATCTCACACACACAGCCCAGTGACAAAGCAGGAGTAATCGTTTTTGACAGCTCTGTGAGAAAAGGCTGCTGATTACAGCACTAACGTTGCTAATAAGCATTGATGATGAAGTGCAGCGTCCGAATGAGAGCTAATGACAGGGCAGTGCTGCTGAACGGGCAGACGACAGAACACCAGACGAACAAAGTTCCTGGAGGAGAGACTTATGACACCCACTGTGCTGAGCCGAGAGCTGCACCGTACGATAAGTGTAAACACCATTTATAACTGCAGCACAAAAATTGATGCTGACAGATCAGATCCATGATCCACAGCAAGTATTATGTGCCTTGCCTATGGGTGACTTGAGTACCTGAGTGTGTGTGTGTGTGTGTGTGTGTGTGTGTGTGTAGATGTTTAGTATATAAATCACAATCGTGTGCATAATTGAGTGCTTGTTCACATAAGATTGCAAGGTTTATGTGTGAATTGTTATGAGTTGTGTGCCTCTGTCAAAAGTCAGGGTGTATATCCCAAGTTTTGTCACAATACGATATTGATTCTTTGGACAACGGTACGATATTTGCCAACATCACAAAGTCTGCCACAAAATGATTTTGATTTGATTTAATTCAGGGGTCTGCGATTGATATAAGACATTATCATATGTCCATTTAGTACACTCAGCTGTCTTACTCACAGCTGATTTAAGTTACCGCGTCTCCCAACACAACAGCTGGGTTATATTTCAGCCTGCATGCATGTTTTTTCAGCCAAATGCTTTTGAAACAGAGCAGCCAATGTTGCTATAGCAAGAAGTTAGCCGAGTGAGATGCTTGTTAAGAAGATGGATCGTTTGACCCCTCGTTAGAAGCAATGTATAGTGGTTGTATAGCTGAGTTTCAGTGGTGTCTGTACGTCTGTGTGTGTGTATGTGTTTGTCTTTTGAAGTCCACCGGTCAATGAGGTCTGTCTTTTTAATCTTCTAGAGGGCATCACGGACTTTGTTTGTTCGAAAATGGTGTGTTTGTTTATCGATGTGGTGGATGTGTTTGTTTATTCAGCGTGTGCGGATCTGTGTGGATGCATTAGTGTGGGTTCCCCAGTGGGTGAGTGAGAGTGTGTATGTGTGTGGGCATGTGTGTGTGTACAAAACATACATCTAAGTATGTCTGAGTGTTAGTCTTTGTGCATGTGCACCCCATTATATCTCCGCTGCTCCTGGACTGACTGAGCTCCAGTCACCAGACTCCCCTGGGTATCTCTGAACTGATAAATCTCCCACTCCGTCTCTCTTTCTCTCCTCCTCTATCTGTCATCCCCCAGCCGATGACTCCAACTTGCTCTGCATCTAAAGTTTTTGCAAAATATCTCCTCCTATAAGGCCTGGCCGTGCCAGCAAAGAATGAGGTATTCAAGGCAGCCGCTGGTGCTGTAGTTGCATCTGTAAGGCTCCATCATCATCACCATCAAGACTAGCAGTCATTAATAGTTAAAGAGGCGGCGCTGAAGATTTATTACCTTGTCAAATCAGCTTCGTGTTCATGCAAAGTCTATTAGGAGCATGTGATGTTTGCTTCAAAAATATGTAAGGCATGCTGCTGCACCAGATTTTGCTCTTTCCTTCACCTTCTTCCCGTCCTTCACGCCCTAAAGCTTCCACATTACTTCCCTGTAGTCTAGTTCATCAGTTGTATCTGTTTCTTTTTCCTTCCCCGGAGCACCTGCTATGTTCTATATTTCTCGACTGTCGTCCTCTTTCCCTCCATCCCTTCTTTCTTCTTTAAATCTCACCTCTCTTTACTTCATTCCTTTTCTTAATTTTTCCCCCACACATTTTCCTATGAGAGCACATTGCATTCATTATGTAAGTCAAAAAAAAGGATGTTATCTAAAATGATCTTTTCTCATTATTGTGATATAGATCTAAATATTATGAGATCACTTCTGTTTCCTGTGAGATCTCATAATATGATTATGTAATCTTTTCTTGTCATCACAGTATCTAGGATTTCTAAATTTGTTATCTTGCGAAAGAAGACGTAATCTCTGGTAACGATAATAATAAAAGCGTATCTTAAAATAATGGGAAACAGTTTATAGTAACATAGCATTCATCACACAGATAACTGCAATCACAGTGAGGCATTTGTTCCATCCATCAGGTACAGATATTTCAAACTTTACCGACCGAACAATATTTTAATGAATTCCATCTTTGCCAGAGCTTTACTGATTGCCCTGAGGGGTCCACAACGTTTGTTCAGTTGTCTGCTCGAATAAACTCTTAAACACTAATACAATTTAACAATACTCAAGGTAACTGTGTGACTCATTGCACCGCCCTTGCATTCATTAAAGTTTCAGTGATCAGTCTCAGAGGAGCAATGTCGTTTTTATTGTACTGTACTGATGCATCGCAGCCTTGTTGGTCACTGCACCAGTTATTAGCTCGCTCAAGCCCATGATGCTAAATATCTGCTTTTCAAATTTGAACAAACCTGCAAGAAACCTCTGGGTACTTTGTTAAATGCAACAACCTTCATAACCCATTGCTCCTGACTAGAGGCCTCATCACTCGATCAGTCAAGTTTATTCTGATAAGAAATGGTGATGTTGTAGATAGAACACATGTAGAACACATTATTTTAAAGCTATTCTGTGCTCTTCATGGTAGAACTATCCATACCCACATCAGCTCAAAATGAAGTTAGTTAAAAGGACTTTTGCAGAGGCAGGAGAAGTGGAGGTCAAATTCTGCTGTCCTCAGCATTATTAAAATGTGAATTGTAGATAGATTAAAGTCCAAGGAGGGCTGTCATTTCAGGTTAATTTTGCTTTTGATAGCCCGACACCCATTAACTGGTAACTAAGCGATTAATTTCTAAGAAAAAAAAGCAAAATGACGTGATATAAAAGAGGCTTTTCCTTTTAGTCCAGTATTGTATGATTCACTGAGCTTTAATGCCACATTTAAAAATGCTATTCATTTACATGTGGTGTAATTTTAATGTTTTGAGTAGTAAATGTCTTGCCTTTTTTTATTGGTTCTGCAGACAGATAGGCAGCTAGCTGCAGTAACTTGGAAACATAGCTCCCACTGCTCTCCCTCAGGCCCTCCATTAGCCTTGGCCACTCTTCACTGTGCATCACTCAGAACAGATGGGAGCTAATGTCAGTTAGCTGGGTTGCTCATTTGTGATGAGTACTGGTAACACTGTCCTGCAGGGGCGATTGCTCTGAGACAACAAGGGAGGCTGAACTTCCCCTAAAATTTCATAGAAGAAATGGTCAAATATGCACTATTGAATTTACATTAAAATAAGAATTTACATGGCATTAAATGTGCACTAGGAGGCGTTTCACATCATGACTATGATGTTCAAACGTCAGCTGTTTATCACCAGTTTTCAGAGTGACCTCCCCGTCATACATTCTTCTGTCAGCACGGTGGACGCGGAGCCTCCAAGCATTCCTATGAGACAGCGCTGAGCAGGTTTTTTCATGCAGCAAAGTGAGATGGTCATTGGATACGTGTGACAAAATCGTCACTTCCAGGGAGGCTCAGCTTCCCTGGGACCTAATGGAGCGGTAGGCAGGAGAGGACACTCGGTGTATGCATGATGATTGGAGGAATTGTGTAAAAGGCTGAACTCCTTTGTGATTGACAGTGGAAATACACAGCGGCATCGTCGAGTGGAGTCTTCTGACAGAGTGCCGTCCGGAATTCCTTATTTCCATAAGCGATATAGCTCATTGTCACCATTTGTACAGAACAGTTCAGGTGTTTAAACCCATCTGAAAATCTTTGAAGTGTGTTTTGCTGTGGTTCTGTGGCATGAGTGTGGTTGAAAAATGGCTTCAATTAAATATTCCTTTTTTAAGTTACTGCCTCGCTACAATATGCCAAATTTTGTGATGTAAACTTAAAGTGAGCTTCCCCTGTTTGAAACACCAGCAGCCGCCACTGCCGTCCTGGTATAGCAACTTTGGGACTACGTAGAGGCAAACCCTCTGGTCTCCCCCCAGGTATTCCAGTTGGGTAAGCAGTTTCATTTTGAGCCACAAAACTCCTTTGGCATTGTTAACTATGTCAGGTGTTACACCATCTGTGCTGACACTGGTAACGGTGCTAACAGAGCTAACAGTGATACAATAGTTAACAATGCGAAAGAAGGTTTGCAGCTCAAAGTTGACACTGTTCCTGCATCTTAACGCAGCTAGCTGTCTGTCTGTCTCCCACCAGATCTGGGTGGTGCGCAGTGTAGTAAACTGAAAAGTAGCAAGATTAAACTTTAGCTGGTCAAAAACACCCTCTGCAGTTAATCAGTTAATGTTTAACTGTTGACATCCCTAAGTCTGAGCTTTACAGTGATACATGACTTCATATTATTTTGTGTAGTTTAACTTCTTTTATACCGCCTGTATGAGTAAAATGGAAAAACAAGAACAAAATGAGTGACAGAAGAATAAGGAAAGGAGTGATAGCACATAGAAAGCTTCCATTGCTGGAATTCTTTCATGCATGTTCCAACACTTGGGACATAATCCTTTAAAAAAATCACCATGAGACATGGTCCCTCCAAATTGGCACCGCAGTATAATATTAGGGGTACTGGCTCATGGACTGCTACTTTATTGCAGCATTGAACATTTTCACTGATTGGTCCAGTGGGGATACTGCAATTATAAATCATAACAAGGTGACATTTGTGACTGATTTGGTAAGACAGGGATTGTATAATTCACAGGGGACATGTTTGCCTTGTTGTTCTCCTTTTTCCTTTGCCTTCTCTTATCCACAGCTACATGCAGCTGAGCCGTCCTCCTCCTGTACTTTCTCTCCCGTTCGCCCCGTTGTTCAGTTTTCCTCAGTGTCCCTCACTCATCTCTCTCTTCCCTGTTGATTCCTTGTCCTTCATCTGTCTCTCTCTCCTCTCCATCTGTCTCCAGTATTAGTTTGCTGAGCTAGTATGACGTATTTATGTTGTTGTGCTCATGTGAGGGTATTTAGGGCCTGTGTGTGTGTGTGTGTGTGTGTGTGTGTGTGTGTGTGTGTGTGTGTGGTGTAGATAAGTTGTAGCAACAGCCTATGGTTATGAAGTGATACCCTTCAGGCTTTAACATGCTATACTGTACAGAGTATAACTAATTTAGGGAAGTGTCTATGTGGCAGGAGTGCACAACCTGCAGTTATCACACCGACACTGACCCTGACACATCAGACATCATCTCTCTCCCTACACACACACACACAGAACACATACACAGAAACACACACATTCTTGCACAGACAGGGCCGGTGGATTAAGCAGGACAATGCGTCTGTAATCATAACTGTGCTCTGCAAAGAGCCCAGTTATAATACCTCTGTGTGTTACTGCCTAATCCCTCCCCCCACATGCTAAATTCGCTGTGTGCCACATGCTAATCCTTCCCTCCAGCACTCATAACTTCTTTTGTAATTAACAACTGCACAGCTCCGCTGAATCAGACAGAGATAGTAGACGGGAGAAGGAAAGGGGCGGAGAGATGGATGAGAGAAGTTTGCTAGGGGGTGGAGGAAGTTGAAGTGAAGGGATGGTAGAGGAATGTGTGGGTGTTTTTATGTGATGTGAATAGCAGCAACAAAGATAACCCAGTTTTTTTTTGTTAAGTCAGAGGAGGATTGTTATAATCACAGCAGTCAGCACTTACCAATGTTTAATTTTACCTTGTCATCACAATGCTGCATGGGTTTGCTGCATCACTATGATAGCATACAGTGCATTGAATAACAAGTGAGTACTGGGCAGGCGGTAACCTCAGGGACTGAAATATGAAGCCAATGTGGAAGTACTAAAAACTGCAGTTCCTCTAATGGCCACTTGAGGCTGGCTCCTGAAGCGAATCAATCACCATAGACCCCCATGTTAAACAGCCCAAATTTACAGCAGAGCTAAACACATAGTCTGGTACAAAAATGCTTTTGGTTTCTATTGCTAATTTCACCATTCATGACAACTGTATGGGGGGTGAATTTATATATCACTGATTTGAGTGACAGGCTGTCTGTGAGGCATCACTGCAATCTGTGAGTCATATCCACCCTCTCGTCCACATATGGTCACTTCTGGCCCAGAAAAACCAAGATGGAAACAGCTGAAGTGCCAAACTCAAGGCTTCAAAACGGTAGTCCACAAACCAATGAGTGACATCACGGTAGCTACGTCCATTATTTTATGCAGTCTGTGGAACTGGGTAGCTCTGTGCGTGACACTTTCAATGTCATGGTCTCACAGCTTCATATGTAAAATGTGCAATGTGTAATGCCTGGTCAAATGCTCTAAACAAATAGGGAGCAGCGTTTTACCTCCTCCCACCCCAGTATAGCTTTCCAAATTTCCAGTCTTGCCTCGCCAGGATTAGTAATGCAAAGAGGATATAATATGCAGGGTTCCCAGTCATGACATTTTGTTATTTGCAATGACATTAATTGTTACAGAAATCTTACATGGATAACCTTTCATGTAACGTAACATAACGGCGAATGTATTTTCTGTAGCTCTTGATGTAACATCTGCGTTGATGCGTGACAAATTTTTGTTTACCATCAAATAGTTCTGTAATTTCCCCCTCGCATTCCGTCTCTCCCTCCATGTATGGATTGTGTTTGAATAGAGTTTGAATCTGATATGTTTTAATAATGCTGGGCAAGTTAAGCCTAGTTCACATTACACGATTTTCACCCTGATTTTGCGTCGTGGAGACTATCATAATCTTTTGAGTGTTCATACATGGCGACGTGTTTTTCTGTCAGAGAGAGTCTCGCCAACTGCGTTACAACCTGTGTGTGCACACCACAAGATTTCTCCACCGAGCCCTCGCCGACAGAGCCCCAGATAATGTGGTGACGTCACCAAACTTTTAGACGACACATCATAAAGGCATGGATGTTCTTTATTACCCTATTATGTCCAAACATAACACGCTCCCTGTGACCTTGTGGACGCCGCCATTGTTGTTGTTGCTTGCCGGCCGGCTTGTCAGTGTTGCCAGCTCTTGGGAGAGAAACAAGCAACCAGAGCTATGGAAACAAGCCCAAAAGAAGCGACTATCATGCGTTTAAAATAACTTATTAGACAGATATATATATAAAGAAAGGTGACGTTTAGAGAGCAAGCCCAAATAAGCAACTTCACTTTAGAAACAAGCTCAAAGTCGCGGCTAATAAGCGGACCTGGCCAGTGGCAACCCTGCGGCTTGTCCTCCTCACATTTCTTCCATCCTCTTGCTTGCTGACGTGGGACGTATCCCGCCTTTTCTAGCATGCCAGATATCCAGTCCCAGTCACAGACGAGGGGGCGACTTGCTCGTAGGCTTGTTCACACATGAGGACTCGTCATGGCAGGCTATCTGCCGACTCACCTCCGACCCAAGGTGGGTCTCAAGATCCTCTGCGACGTGAAAATCGTGTAATGTGAACTAGGCTTTAGGCAAGAAAAATAATCCTGTGTGATTTAATATGTTTGCATACCTATGCCAGTTTTTTTAAATGGAGCAATTAACATGGGTATCCATAGGGTGTTCAGTTGTCACTTTGGTTTCATTTAAAAGTAGATCGTGGTACTTCCAAGGTACGGAGTATTCTTTTAAAAAAAAAAAAAAAAAAAAGAATGAACCGAATTGTTGGCTGTCACTCCCCGACTCCGGAAGCTTGGCTGTGCTGTGTCCACAGACCGCATATAATATATAACATTTTGAGTACACACTACAGTTCTATTTGTGTTGTGTTATTCATGAACAGTCCTGGAATTTTTTTATGGGTCTTTGAAAAGTCATAGAAAAGTTTTCATGGAAATTTTGTCCTGGAAAATGTGTGGGAACCCTGACTGTGCCAATAATAATAATAACTAACAGCAGGGTAAGAATTCACCAAACTGCTGCAACTTTAAGAGATGGTCAAAATAACAATGCTATCTTAAAATCCTCACATGTGGTGTTGGTCTATATTCATGTTATAGCTTTGTGTTGTTTTAGAAAGATCATAGTAGCCAGAAAACAGCCACATCAAAACCATATATCGACATTTGGAATGTTTTTTGGTACAGTTTGTGTCTTGTTGCACTAAAGATACCTGTCGCTGAAAAGCCAACGCTAGATGTTTCTTACCAGTCTAAAGGAAACGTTATGAGTTCAGCATCATATCTCATAGCTTTACTCTCCAGGAGCTCTCTAGTGGTGGAAAGCCACACCAATTTTTACTCTTGTTATCACCTTTTTCTTTGGCACTGAATGTTGTTTCTTGCTACAATGCCTCTAACTGGTGGCTGTACCTTCAATGCGAATGACAAGCCCTCGGGGCAGCTTGAATTCTTCGTCATCTCATGCTGGACTGAGAGCAGACTGGACGCTACAGTGACTCTGACCCCCCTCTTGAGGTACAACTGGTATTATAAGACAGAACAGAGCAGGGCTAGCTGGTCAGCATACTAAGTACAGTAGATATCTCTGTAACACAGTCTGTTGATGTCTTTGTGATAACGCCAGAGCTGTTGCTTTTACATGTTCTTTTGATAACAGCAGTTCCTTTTTTTAATGTTTTAAAACTAAAATTACAGCCATATCTACTGGTTAAATTCTAAAGCACCTTCATGCTGAATGCATTTTCTACCATAATACTGAAAGAAGAAGTGAGAAGCTGCAGCCAATTCAACTGATGCTTCATTTCCATAAAAACACAAGAATCTATGTGTAATTTCACTCGTTGCCAGATTACTCTGAGTTGGCGCAGACAAAGCCAGTGCTGGCTCGATGAAGATAACTTCAAAAACATTATCATTACCAACTTGGAATCATTCTACACTGTGATGAAAAACAACTACTGCGGAATAATTTACATCCCAGTGGAGTCCTTGGTTGTTTTATCAATAATAAAATGCTTAAAAGCCCAGAATAAATCTGTCTAGGGGATAGAAAAGGTAGGTTTTTGATATGAAGTCACAATAAAAGCAGGTTTTCAAGTAAAGAGGTGACTTACAGTACAGCAAATTATCATATATTATAATCATGTGTTATTCTACTAAATCCTCCCAGAAAACAAAGGATTACAAAGTAGTTTTAGCATAACAGGGATGAGTCAATACCTCATCCATAAGTACATGCTTCAGTAGAAGAAAAACAGGTTTCTGTGTAAGATAAAACACCAGTTCATAATGCACGATGATCCCTTGGGTTATGATCAACTAGATATAAAAATCATGTCATGAAGTCACACCTGGCCCAAGTGATGGAGGTATGAGCAAAGGCAGGAGGCAAGTACAAGACATACTTTGAACTAAACCCTCGTCCAACCTTGTATGTTCAGCTGAAACATTTTTATTATGTTATATTTCAGTTAATAAATGTACTGTTTTTTGCATAACCCTTGATAATCTTCCCATATTTCTGTTGCACTGAAACATTTAACTACGGCTCTTTCTGTCTACATTTACATCCAACTTGAGCTTCATGTCAGACAACCTTGTTTTGACACTCTGTCTCTCCACGCTCCACCTTCACTGATTATTTACCCCCTGTTGTTTTCTCTCATCTTTCAATTCGCTCCTCGGTCCTCCCCTCCATCTCCTTTGCTAATCACGTCATGTTTTCTGACGTTTGTTGCATGCTTGCCTCTTTCTCTGTTTTTTTCTGTTTTTCCTGTTGCGTTTCCATTAATTTTCCTCCCTGCCCTCCCAGGTTGTACGAGGGAAAAGAGCAGGCGGAGTTTGAGGAGTCGCTGAGGAGGCTTTTTGAGTCCATCAACAGCCTGATGAGAACAGACTACACCACCACTCTGCTGCTCAGGGTAATCATGCGTGCTCACGCTGCACACCATATTTCACCACCTAGCAGTCCTCTTTACATTCTTCTCGTCTTTATCCTCACTCTTTTTCACTCTTTCTTCTCATTTTTTTCCCTTTACTTTCACCTGTCTGACCCTGGCTGTGTTTCATTAGTTCTTCAACATGCCCTCGTTGACTTTTCTTCAGCACTTGCCCTTGGGGGGGAATTCCTGCCGCCATCATAAGTGTCGCTCCATTTGTTTGAAAAACTGAAGTGAACTTGTTGAGATCAACCCTGAGGGAGCAAAGTCAACATTGATGGTCACTCCAGAGGTGTATATCGCCCACATTGTATAGCAGTTATGTATTTGATGCAAGAAAATACATCCATGGTTTGATGGCAGTAATGTCCTTAAAACTCTGGTTGGGAGCAACAAGGACAAGGAGAAGATGAATAAATTGTAAAATAAAAATTAAATAAGTCCACTACCTGGCATTCTTTTCAGTTTCACTTTTTCTAATATACCTTATAGGTTAATATAGGTAGACATACATGTGTATAGGTTCACCAGTTAACACATATTTTCGAGAGACAATTGATAGCTTGATATTTTACTGAAAAATTTTACAATTAATTCCAGTAAATATTTACTTAGATTTTGTACTTTTCAGCTTGTGTGATTTCTTTACTCCAGACTACAGCTGTCAAGCGATTAAAAGAATGAGTCTAATTAGTTACATGCTCTGTGATTAATTAATCTAATTAACTGCACATCAGTTTTTTTCTGTGAGAGTATTTCAAAGTTTCCAATTCAAATTAATTGTTTAAGATGTATCACAAAGCTGCTGGATTTTGGACCTAATTGTCCCCCTGTCCTCTACCACTGAAACTGGTCTGCAGTCCACTGCAATCCATTTTACAAGGGAGTTAGTTAGTCGGCCACAGGTAGACTTATTCAGTTTGTGTCTGAACACCTGGTTGAGTTTGGCTTGATGAGGCTGGCTGCTAGAGCTAGCATCGGAGGCTGTGTCAGCTCAGGCCTCTGGGTTCGCTGCTAAATGCTTTGCGTTGATGTGATATTTCAGGCTTGAAGTACTCTGATATTATAAAATTACTTACTGCAGAAATTCCAGAGAAAAGTGCTCCCATCAACAGTTCCATCTGGGCATTTTTTAAAAATGTAAATGTACCATCCATTGGGCCAAGCAGCGTCGTCTCATCTGCCTCTATCATGTGACAAAGCCACAGTAGCCTTCAGTGATACACCGGGTCAAAGGACACCACGGAACACGATTAATCAGCGTTAAATTAACATGTTATTTTGACAGCCCTACCTCAAACATTATCTGTAAATGCATTATGAAATTGCTTTTTCACCAGATACTATAAACCCATTGCAGTAACAGTTAGGATTATCATAGTACAGATCACAAACAGTCCTAAATCAGAAGCTTATGCAGCCAATTATCAAGTGTCAATGTATTGCAATTATCTACAGAAGATTCCTTTGCCTGATTGAAATGAGTCTGCAGGTATTTCTGATGATTTATAGAAATCAGTATAGCACCGAGCCAACAGCTGGCGGTTGATGATGATAGTTTGGGCTGAGGTGTACAAGGATACATTTTGTTTAAGTCCCCCGCTGCTCCCCTGCTGACTTTCCCTCTGCTCTCCAGGTGGCCTCTGTGTGATCTATGTCATTACATAATACGAAGGGCTGAGGGTATATTCATGAAGGGAAATGGAACTACTAATAAAACGCAGTGTCTGTCTCATCTTCCTGCTCCTCCACACGCTCTGACTTCTCCAGTGTGAGCTCTCGATGTGATTCAGCCAACATCTCTATTCTGCTGCTTTATGTCTTTCTCATTCTCACTATTGACACCAAGGCAGACATACAAACCGATTGAGTCATATAAAGTTTGGTGGACACACAAGTAGCCCCATGAAACATTAAACAGATACTTCCTCACACTTGTGATCAGAGGCTATATGATGGCAAAGTCACCTTCTATACACCAGCAGCTTCCAGAGGATTTCAAGACAGTATTTTAACAGGGTTTTCTTGTGGTGTGTGTGTGTGTGTGTGTGTGTGTGTGTCATCAGGTTGCTGCTCTGAAGTATCTGCCAACAGTCCTGCATGATGTTGAGAAAGTGTTTGATGCCAAACTCCTCAGGTAAGCTTGCCTTTAAGCACACCGACACACACTAGCACGTTATCTTTGGTCTCATTCAGGGACACTGACAGAGAGGATATATGGGAGCTTTCAGCTCAGCTGAAGTTTTCCTCCTGGCTTTGTTCAATGACCCCCGTCCTTCTGTCTCCCACACATTCCATCCTGGTTGAGCCCCACCTTCTTTATCAGGTGATAAAAATCTCATCAAACTGACATATACACAAGGACACACACTCAAACGCTGTCTGCGCCTTCTCCATGTGCCCCTGAGTGAATTGACAATTTCAGTGAAACCATCAAACAAAACCCATTTGAACCTCTTCTCCCAGGTTTATTCTCTGTCTCCTGAAGAGCAAAACGACTGGGAATGGCTTGTTTAACCTCTCTTTGACCCTGAATCAAACTTACAATATACAGTTTAGCCCATGAAATGACCTCAGTGTATACACTCACCAGCTGGAACACCTTTTTCTAAAGTAGAAATTTAAGGCACTTTATTTGTCCTCTAGCAATACAGCACCCGAACATGGATCCATTGTCTTGGTATGACCTTGTTTCTTTTTGTAAAGAAGATGTTAATCGATGTTCTTCACTGGCCACGTTCCTTTTCAAACACCCTCATCCTCATAATTTCTCTTCTCACCTTTCTCTGACCTGAGTGTGCTTTTATGGGTTTGTGGATTATCCACATCTGCCAGCTCAGTCCCTGGAGTGGCTTGATGTCAACACAGTGTCACAAAGGTGCTACCTTTAACACCTGCCACGCAGACACACTCAATCAAGTACACACGTACACAGGTAGGAAGGTGACACGAGGCAGAAATAAAAAAATCAGCTCACATTTTCTCACTTTGTGTCATTCATTTTCTCCGCCTCTCTCCTCTGACCGCATTCACTCACCCTTATTGTCTGTCTTCTGCATTTCTTCACACACACGAGCACAAATTTACCCGAACCATCTAAGCTTAAAAGTAAGGTCCCCATTGCATTCCTGAACAGAACTGCCTGGGGCAGTTTCCAAAAGCAAGCTGTGTGAATTACAATCACTGCGCAAGAGGTGGACATCAAAGCTTTGTCTCAGCTTCTGTATAGTCACATTCCTGCACCTTGTAAACTCACCTGTAGTGTGATCCACCGACTAGTACAAGCACAGACGCTGTGAGCTATGCCTGTGCTTTGTTTGCTCTAAGTGTCCTTTGTATGTCCATGTGGGAAATAGGCTGACATTTTGGGTTTTAATTAAATTCAGCTCAGATGATTAGTGGGCCTGATAAGTCTGTTCTGAACCTCTGTGCCCCGGAGTGTCCTCGCGCCAGCTTATGCACACCAAAAGTCACACAAACCTTTTTGTTGTGTTTGGGAGCAGAGGTGGTGCATTTAATTCTTTTGTACCATTACTGAAAGTGCTTCTGTAACCTGTGTGGCATAATTTAAAGAGACAGAGACAAAGTAAGGGACAGACAAAAAAACATGGAGACAGAGGGTTTGCCATGCTCTGAGCATTCAATCTTTCTAAGTGGCATCAGGCCTTTCAACCAGCCTGTTTAATTATTCTAAAATTTAATTTGGGGCGGAGGATGACTCAAACCTGTGTCTTCATTAAAAGCGTGTTTAGGCTTTGACTCATTTGTTTTCATGGCAGCATACACAGCTTTGCTCATGTCTGCGCTGCACTCTGCTTTTAGCGGTTGCATATTTCATGACCTTAAAGGTGAGATATGTAAAGCTCGATGTACCGAGGCGTTGTTGTGTTTTTGATCTTTGAATCAATTACATGGTAATCAGAGCAAGGAGATTTTTTGTTAAAATTCAGAGCGCATGCAATAATCCATGGAAAGTTATTACTGAATATTTATTGTGCTCATTTTCAGGAAAACAAACCTGTTGCTCCTCCCGTATAATGATCTTGCTGGTTATTTATTTATTCCACCGCCTACTGCTTTCTCCCTCCAGTGAGTTGCTGTATGACTTTTACTCCTGCATCCCCCCGGAGAAACTCCAGAAGCAGAAGGTTGCCTCCATGACCGAAATCGTCAGCAGCCAGCTCTTCCAGAGACAAGGTGTGTCATTTTTTTTCTTGTTACAAGCCTCAGCACTGAGCTGCTAACCGTTAGCAGGCTTTACGGTTGTGTGAAGAACCCATCACAGATGTGCAAAGTACCAAACAACTCTGCCAACTCATTCTGTGTGAAATCCTACAGAGCATTAGTTGCTTCTCACTTAAAGGCTGGGATCACATTAAAAGGTCTATTATACAGTGAGTAATTCCAGCCCAGCAACAGGACTGGGCAGCTGTTCCCACTGTACTTTATGGCCAGTAAGGATGTCCCTTGCTTCAAAGGTTTTATCTTGATACAGCACAGTGGATAAAAGTGTGGTGCTAATACTGGAAGGGTAATGTTCCATTCCCTGTAGGGCAATCCAGTAAAGCACTCTGGATAAAAGCATTAGCCAAATGGTGAAAGGATATACTGGTGTTAATGCATTTAGGCTTTATTTGCTTTGCTGCAGCATACACACACATTTCAGTCAAGTCAGTTTGTTTTTTAAGGAAAGTGTCTGCAGGTCAATGTCTTGAATTAGGTGTTATAAATATTAGGCCATAAACCCATTAAACATTTCTTAATTTAGAATTTATGAGGCTTTAATTGCCACAAACACTTTATCTTATATAATCTATGCCTCTTTCAATTTCTTTTTGTCAAAATGAGTCAAACTCTTCTGTGTGAGTCCACATTTCTGATGTTACAAATCTTTAAACCTACTCCTGAACCTAGTAGACCCTTTTAAGGCAGACGCCACAATGATATAGGATATAAGCTACATAGGAGTCTTAAAATGTTGTCTTGTTGTGTTATTGGGAGCCAGAATAGAAGGAGTCATGGCTATTTGGTTATTGCATACCAGCCGCCACTGCCTGTCAACAAAAACAAACTATGGTTAAATGCGATAACATGAAAGGACTGGACGGAGCCAGTCATTAAAAATGCTCGCATGTGCAGCAGGTTAGGGACAAAGTATTTACTGTTGTAGGGATGAGTAACGTGTATTAAGGGTTATCATGTGCAACTCATAAGAAATTGGGGAGGCATTAATCCTGTCAAATCATCCATCCACTGAGTGTGAGCATACGGGTCGGCTAGTCTGGTCCCGTTGGTCAGCGCTTACCTAATTAACTCACACTCGCGGTCCCAGAGAGTGAGTGACCTGACATAATGCGTTCGTAAATTCAGTCTGACACTCTGCACTAATATGAGAGCCCTGTTGGTCGAAGAAACGGAGCGTTATATTTCTACATGATTTAACGAACGGTTAAGCCAATCAAACATTCACCCCACTCAGCACTCTGCTGCTCCGTCTCCCAAGACAGAGTGCTGAGAGTGCGCTCTGCCACCTGAGAGTGCGGTGCTCCCGATAACTGAAGGGTACATTCCGACAGCGCTCTGAATTTACGAACAGTCAAGTTTGTGCTAGAGTGCACTCTGGCACTCGGATTTCTGAATGCACCACTCACATTATCTTCCTCCATCATCTAAATCAAGTCAACAGAACTTGCTAGCTAGCGCTAACTAATGTCTGTGGAGAATGGTTTTGCCTCCAGCTAAGCCCCGCCCACCCCAAAACATCATTCTGTTTACTAACAGTAAAAAGGTCTTTACTGTCTTCTTACTTCATACTTATACCTACCTTTTGGCTAAATGTAGATCATCCTAACTCACTCTTATGACTGTTTTCTGACTTAAAACCTACCTTTGCACTGGACCAGTATACAGTACTACTTACTTTTATACTTAACCTGCAATGCTTGAATAAGAAAAATATGATTTGTCCAAAAATCAGTCTAAATTTGCTTAAAAATGATCTTGAGAATTAAATTCAAGCACATGACACCCTGTAAAATGACTACACGTTATATAATTTCTATCAAAATCTTTTCAATTATGACAATTTGTCCAATTTACCTTATTCATTTGTTTATTATTAGATTTAAAGATTAAAGGATAAACCTACTTAAAGATTATCTGCCGCTTCAGTTTGTATTGAAATAAAGACGGCATGGATATCCGTGTTTAGTTTTCCAAGCAAGCTTTTCCTCGGGGGCTATTTTCTATTGAGATAAAGGAAACAATGAGGATACTTGATGCTGATACTGTAAAACACAGTTTCAGTGCTGCTATAGTCACCTCCACTGACATTACAATCAGTGCAATGGACTCCGGTCAGGTACCATCTTATTACAATCAGCACAAGTGGCACCAATTAATGTAGTAGTAAAGGTCACTTCAAGTCACGCTTGCTGAGATGAAACAGTCATGAGGCTAAAATAACATCGACCTAAACATATATTTGTAGTCATTAGCCGTATCTGTTGGTTTTCTTTTGTCCTTGTGGTGCTCACATTCCCTCTTCGCCCAGACTGAAAACGTCCATGAACCTTATTGCAAGCAGAAAATGAGTACACCGTTCACGACTCAGTAGGTGTTGGTGTTGAATATAGAGGAAGATAAGTGTTATCCATATTAATGTGACAGGTGATGCCTGCTGTCTGCCAATGAAGAAGAAGAAGTAATATCACCTAATGTTTTAAGCAGATAAGACAGGAAGTGTTTTCAGGGCGCTGCAGTTTCACTGACATCAGTGTGTCATTTTTCACACCTTGCCTACTTCACTTTAAAGTGACGTTCACTAGATCAAGCGTAATTGCTGAGGACACATGGTTTTGTCAGTATTGGATTTTTAAAGGGGACATTTTATGCTAATTTTCAGGTTGTATGTTGGGTGTCTACTTGAACATGTTTACATGCTTTAATGTTTAAAATTTACCTCATACTGTCTGTGCTGAAACACCTGGATGCAACGTCTGTCTGAGATGCTTCATTTTAGCTCTTTAAGCCCCGTTTCCAGGTCTTATTATTATTATTGCAGTCAGATAAGGACTGTAACTGAGAATAGTGGCACTTGCTAACATGAAAAATCACCAATCACCTTCTAAACACAACTAGACATGTTCCAGCAGGAATATCATCCGAAATTGGGAAGAAATAAACAAAATTAGCAACCAAAATTACACTTATCCCTGACATTAACATGAAGCAGTGAACTTGCAGTTGGGGAATTACTGTGATGAAGAATAGAAGCACTTTCTTCCTGAAAATCATGCATTAAAGCTTCTAAACCATATTCTTCACAACCTGACTTGTTCTAGTGGGAACAATCAGGAAGAAATTAATAAATTCAGCAACCAAAATTACATGCTTCCCTAATGTTAGCATGTAGCTAAATGTAGCAGTTTAGGCTACATACGGCTTGGCGATATGGAGAAAATCAAATACCATGATATTTTTGACTAAATACCTTGATATCCATATTGTGACGATATTGCAGGGTTGAATATTGGTGCTTCGAGAAAATATTTACATAGTGAGATTTTTGATAAATAATCATGAACACCTGGAACACCTGGTAATTTCAGAAAAGTAGGTCTACATCACTTCATTGTAATGCTGCCTTTAAAACGAGGAAAATGAGCCCGGTCTCACTCTGAAGTTGTGGAAATCCAGCACTTGGGCAGTGACTTGTGGCATTAGAAACCAACGAAAAAAGGCGTCCTTTAACGTCAGCATGATATGCAGCTGGTTGCTGTTATAGTTTAATGGCGCCCAGCAGCGCAGGGGAAGCGCTGTGAGACAAGGACGAGAGTTAAAGTGGCAAAAGTCTGTATGGGGCGGGCAGTTGTGGTGGATGGGTCTAACAAATACTGATTTTCACCCAAGAGAGTGGTGTTTGCGTCTTGTAAGATTCCAAAGCCAAACCCTGTTCATTTTTCCTAAATCTAACCACGGGCTTTTGTTGCCTAATCCTAACCATGTGTGTTTTTTGTCACATGTTTATGTCATGTCAAATTTTCTGTGAAAATGGAAGTGTGTCTTGAAAGAAGAGAACTTGACACAGTGTCCCAGGACATCAACAACCAACGTACCCAGGATACCTTGCACGAAGAGGTCGCAGTGAGAATGTATTGGGAAAATAAAATTCTTACCATATTACGATATCCAAACTCTAATATGGTATCTACTCTCATATCATGATAGTGATTTAATATCAATATATTGCCCAGCCCTAAGGCTACATGATGTAAACACTTGCACATGACCACGTAAAGAAATCTGTCATGAGCTGATGTCATCTCGTCTCAAAAGTATTTACTTCTACATGTATTTACCTCATTTTACCTCATTATTTGAAACTTTTGGCCAGATACAGTATATGTGTATATATATATATATATATATATATATATATATATATATATATATATATATATATATATATATATATATATATGTATGAAGGAAAATAAGGTTCCCTTTATAGTTCAGTAAACATCAATGATCACACAATCCGCACCAATCTGAGTCCTACCTCTGTTCAGTACTATTATGTCAGTCTAATTTGCTTGTAGTGATAAGTGGTGGTTTCTCCTGCAGAGGACCACATGGTGATGGAGTGGACTACTGTTGTGCCGCTGTATAATACAGACTCGATAAGGGGGCCCATAATCGGGCCTCTGCAGTGCAAACTGAAGAATTGGAAATAGGCTGTGGGTGATTGTGGTAGACCAAATTTGGTGTCAGACAGAAATCGGTCTGAGTGGGAATGAGATGGGATACACGCTGGGCTGTGCCAGGCAGATTCAGCCATATCATGGACATTGCAGGTTGTGCATGAGAATGTATTCATGCCCACATGGAGCAAACACATTTGTATGTATTTGTTTCAGAGTGACTGATGACACTATATTGGGGTGTGAGGTATCTGTGCAGTGTTTGCTCGCTTAATGGGTGTGTGCACTGCCTTGAATGTTGTTTTTTTTCCCAGTGTGGCAGTGGGTCTGCTCATCAGTCAGTCGCTGCCAGCCAAGTCAGTGGCCGGTCCAGGATACGGTCCTTTAGTATTGATCCTGGCTGAGATGATTGATTCCCCAGGGGCCACGGCAACAGGCTTGGGCCTCTGGCTAGCTGTCAGCACGCTCGGAGTCACACTCTGTCACCGGGAAGAGGGGATAATGCGATGAAAGTAACAGGAGAGGGAACGATGGGGACGACAGGTAGGAAAGAGCGAGCAGGATAAAGAGAAACCAAGCAAAGGAATGTAGGGCACCATGCCAAAGTGCTACATATCAGTTCTGGCAAATGAAGTCTTCTGGATTATCAGTCAATATGTGAGAAACAGATGACTGTCCTGTAACCAGTTTAGAAGCAAAAGATTTTAGAAATTACTTTTAACTCCAGTCATAGCCTGGAGTGTTTTGAATTCATGCCAAGAGTCATTTTGAGTGTTTGTCTCCATTTTTAAAATGGTGGAGGTCTCCCTTCGGAGTAAAATGCTTCAGAGTCAGACAAAAGTAGCAGAGAGAGCGAGGAGATGTGAACAGAGGAGGAAAGTATGGAAAATAGAAAGGAGACAGGAGGGAGCCAGAAGTGATAAATCTTTAGGAAAATAAAGGAAGTGAGATCAAAAAGGGAGGAAAGAGGGATGGCTTGATGATTGGTAAAGGTGGGTCAGGGGAAGAGGGATAAGTAAGGGGATGGGAAAGATGGATGACAGGGGAGTGAGGAGGAGACAAAGGCTGGTTAGAAAAAGAATGAATTAGAAGGGCACTCGGAGAGCACAGATCTCCACCGAGGCCAAACGCCTGCAGCGCTCTTATGACAGTCAGCACTGATTATGCTGTACCAACCATGGACTATATAAAATAATGGACAAAGCTACCGTGACATCACCCATTGGTTTATGGACTGCCATTCTGAAGCCTCGAGTTCAGCATTTTGGCCGTCCCCGTCTTGGTTTTTTGGAACTGGAAGTGACCATATTTGGATGAGAGGGTGGGGCTGTGGAGAATCTGACTCTCAGACTGCAGAGACACCCCACTGATAGTGTCCCCACCCATAAGTATGCATACCTTCTGGCCTTACTAAAATGTGAAAAGTTGAGTAATAGAAAAAGTCACCCCCTGTACAGTTTAATGAATGGGGAAATGAGCTATAGACACCAAAAACTTTTTTGTACCAGGCTGTAAACACGTTTATATATGCTGTAAAGTTGGGCATTTTTAACATGGGTGTTTAAGGGATTGACTGGCTTCTGGAGACAGGCTCAAGTGGCCATTAGAGGAACTGCAGGTCGCCCCAGTGAGTGTGAGCTAACCCCTAGTTATACTGTTAGCTCTGTCAGTAGTGTTGAGGTTTTAAGCACTGCACTGCAACCCAGTGCCATTTTGGCTCTGTGAGCTGCGCACAAATATTGTGTGTTTAACGGAAGTGAAAAATAATTCATGTATCCACTTCTTGATTGACATCGGCTCCAACAGGGTCTTCCTTGGCCCATTCTACACTCTTCCACAAAGTTTCATGAAAATCCGGCAAGCAGTTTTTCCATAATCCTGCTGACAAACAGAGAAACACAGAAACAGCACCGAAAACATGACCTTCTTGGCAGCAGTAACAAGGGATTTGACTGAGACAGCTAAAGAGAGAGAACAGGTGGATGGTGTTGCTGGAAGAAAACAAAGTAGCTTGGGGAGAGTGATAACATAAGAGTTTGTGAGAGAAAGAAAGACTGGCCTTGTTTTGCTATTAAACAAGTCCAGAAGTGATTAAAGTTTAAGGTCTGCTCACACACCATCTATCAGCAAACCTGCACACTGTTGGTCAGCAACACCGAGCCCTCCCCCCCCCCACCCCATCCTCTGGCACGGCGCTAATTTATTTATTCGTTCTTTTATATATTGGTCCATTCCATCTCAATCCCTGCCTCACCAAATGAGGGCTGACACTCAGTCTAATTGAGATGCATTTTAGCATTGGGATGCTAATCAGAGGACTTGTATGCTCGGGTGCCATTCGTCCAGGAGGCTGAAATATGCGGCAGAGCTAGATTATATATTTATAATAGCTAATGGCCCCCGGTGTCCTATCACTGCTCTGCAATACATATTTAATAACCCTACCTGTCTGTCTGACCGTCTGTCTGAGCGGGGCCTGCCGAGCGCGCTCTCCAGGGAAAAATGTCAAGCCACTGACAGTGTAGGAGTGTTAAGATGATGGAAGGGGATGGTGTGTGTGTGTGTGTCAGTGTGAGATGAGATCACCTGCTCACTCATGTTTGACAGAGAGTGAGAATGAACTATTTTAGGATCATTATTTTTGTTTTTTACTGTATATTAAAAATTATTAAATGATTGTAGATACGGAAAAAAAAACATTAGAGAATCAATTATACAAAACATCTGGTTGGTATTTGGATTATAAAAGTAAAAATGGCAATGCAGCCACTTTGTGTTTAACTCTTCCTTGTTTATTTATTTTTTTACTCACATGGAGGTGCATAATGGGCAGCATATTTACGTTTACTCCACAGTTTTTCCCTCACACACTTTTACTGGATGAGATGCCCTCATTGTAAGAGATCATTGGTCAGCAGCTTCTTTCAGCAGAACTTTAGGGTTTTTGTGTGAAGTATAATCTGGATAAAAACTAGTTTAAACGAATCAGCTCCTTCTTGAAAAAAATCTGGATATATTTTAGGGAAAATCAGCAAAAGCCAGAAAATGATGAAGCCTTAACTGTGATGTATGTATGTGAGGTTGTTACTTGTATGCAACGTGGTGTTTTTTTTTTGCTGTTATTCAGCAGGAAAGCAGTTGCTATTTTTGTAATGAGGTCCTGTCACATGGTCACATGTATTCATTTT
Organism: Epinephelus lanceolatus; assembly: GCF_041903045.1. NCBI lineage: Eukaryota > Metazoa > Chordata > Actinopteri > Perciformes > Serranidae > Epinephelus > Epinephelus lanceolatus. The sequence goes on along the minus strand of NC_135740.1, from coordinate 24,795,682 downwards.
TCTCCAATCCCGGTTTGACGTGTGTGTGAGTGTGTGCGTGCGTGCATGCATGAGTGTATCCAACTTGCTGATTTTGCCCGACCATGTGCTTGGCTTTCTCACAACTGGTTGCATCCATGGGCAGTGTTTGAAGGGATTGGATTTTTTTCCCTCTTACTCAAAAATACGCTCCCGGGATTAAGACTCTTGGCAAGCACATACTGTATACATACACACACACACTGCACACATACTCAGGCTGGCACACATGCACAGATACACATGTGCATTCTGTCATACGGGTTAATCTGGTTTTGAGACAAAATTAAATTTCCGTGGCACATTATGGCTCAATTTAGGCAAATTATAATGCCGTCAGGCAATCACTGTGACAGATTGAGAGCATCAACACTGATAAGGAGAGGGCGGAGGGATGAGAGATCAGGAAGAGCAAAAGGGACAGAGGGATGAGTCTGTCATTTTGTTTGCCCACTCATTTCCCAAAGCTGGCCAAAGTCCCTGATTCAATCCTCTAACCCCCTGAATTTTCTCAGCCAGGCCGCCATTTCCCCTCCTCCATCTGTACAGCTGGAGAAAAGACTGCAGTCATGTCACCCGTCTTGTAGGACATATTAAACAGATTAAAGGAAACCCCATTCGTTTTACCGTAATGCTCACACGAGATGAATTGTTACAGCTCTGTAACATGACGCAATAATAACCCGTAGTACAGAAACTCAGAAAAGCCGCCAGTGTCATTGCCAGTGTAAAAGTATTTCTTTTTTATTTATCATTCATATCAATCCACATGAACAGCAGCAATCCCATTACTTAAATTGCTCGCACTTTACCGCAGCACATTATACAATATTGTTGACATTGTTCACACCCATGTCTATATTCCTCCTGCTGTGATTACTTAACAGATGCATGTCAGTGCTTGATGAATATGGATGAGTGACGTACTGTACAGTTATTATCGTCAGGATTTAATCAGTGTTGAGTGATCTCAGTTGTTCCAGCATTCTCAACCAATCAGCATTAGTGACAGGTCACTTTAGGCCCCGGTTATAATGATACGGTTTTCTACATCTGGCCCGTAAGAGAGCTTTAGATGACAAAGATATTACCATGTGACTTAGCAGGATTTGGCTATGAATCTAGAATGATGTGGTCTAAAGTAAGATTACTCTGATAATGTCTTTAACTAAATCTTCTTTTAAAAGCAGCTGGAAAAAGCCAGTGTTTTTAATAATAGAAATATGTGATATCTGTGTGAGGGTTACCCTCAGGGTAAGCAAGTGTTTGCACGCACCACAAGGGACCTGCATTTATTGTTATGTATTTCTCCAGGCCTTTCTCAAAGCAGCTGGCTGAGTTCTAATTTCAAAGCTGTCAGCTTTACGGCTGCACAGGGTCTGTGATAGTGTAACAGGTTGCTCGGTGGTCCAGTAAGCACCCATATGCCCATGTGCTGTATCCTTAGTTATATAGACATATTAAGAGACAGATATGTGAATCATAAAAAACGTAACGGCTGCTGTGTCCCCTCAGGCTGTCTCGAAAGTGCCTTTCTCTGTTCTCCTCCAGTCTGCTACTTACGAACTAAAATATCTTTGTTTACTGCATACCTCTCCTCTTCTCTTTCCTCCTCTGTTCTCTTCACTTACCTCCCACTGTGTCTTGCTCTAATATATTATTTTATGCTGTGTTACATTACATTAGCGTTTTGTTGCATCACATTAAGGTTCATGTCACGTCTTACTGTAACTGCATTGAGATCATGCTCACTAACACCCAGCAAAACCTGCCTGCCATACCTGACAGGGGATTATGAATGTAAATTGGGTACAAGAACTGGTCTCTCTATGTATGTATGTATGTGTGTGTGTGTGTGTGTGTGTGTGTGTGTGTGTGTGTGGTTGTTTGTTTGACAGCCGAAGAGCCATCTGCCACAAATCACTGTTGTTGTTAATGCTGACCCAAAATAGCTGTGCTTACTGTAGAGCCGTGGGCTGATGGTTCCACGGGGTTAATGAGAGGGAGAGAGAGAGGTAGTTTCTGTCATTCATTCAGACTCTGCAGAGACTGCAGTTTGGGAGGTTGTGGATGAAACGCTGGAAGAAAAGGGGGATGGATGAGACTAATGGAGCAAAGTGAATGGAGTTAAATCATTTTGGGAAATGCCTCTGTCTCGCACTCTCCCTCCATCTCGTTTATATTCTGATCCATGCCTCTGTCTGTGGGTTGATCTCAGTGGGAACCAGACAAGGACAGGAGAGGGACTTGGTCAGTGTATTAGCACACTTACCCATGAATGCATTTGGCACAAATTAGAGATGAAATAGTATGAAAATTTCATATCAAGATTATACTGTAGGAACCAATATTATAATGGTTATCAGTATTATCACTGTATATTAAAAATGTGTTAAAAAAGTACTGATACATGTACTCAAATAATTTCACCAAGTTTTATCTACCACAAATAAATAAGGAGCACTGTGGACTTTTTGTTTGCATAAACATAAAAAATAATAACATAGCCAGTGACTTATGTAAATATATGACAGCCATATCAAACGTGCATTAGTAGTTAGCATTGTCGCCTCACAACAAGAGGGTTCCTGGTTCCAACCCTAGTGATGGAGCCCCTCTGTGGCAGTGTGGGTTTTCTCCAGGTACTCCGGCTTCCTCCCACAGTCCAAAGACATGCAGGTTAACTGCTGACACTTAATTGCCCATAGGTGTGAATGTGAGCATGAATGATTGTCTATCTCTATAGCCCCTTTTACACTGCCAGATTTTCCGCGAATGTTGGGCTGTTTTGCCGGCAAGCTGTGAGCTTTAAGACACACAGAGCCGGATTGGCGAGTTGATCCGAGGTGCCCAATTTTCCGTCTCATAGGGTAAACATATTGGCGGAACCCTTTTAGTTTAAACAGATCGAGGCAGCCTTCTGCAATGGGAGGGGCTGTTGATGACTTGTGGGAGGAGCTGTTGATGACGACGCATGTGTGAGCCATTGGTAGCGGATAAAAAGGAAACAGCTGATAGCAGGAATTAGCGAGCAGCTAGTAGCAAGAGGGAAACACAAACCTGACAGACACTACAGTAAAGATGAGCAACTGGGGAGACAAGGAATTGCGTGCCCTCCTTGCCCTCGCAAATGAAGAGGCCATTAACCGTCAGATGATGGGACGGTGAAGAACGGGCCGACTTATGAGAGAATCGCCGAAGGACTGACCAGCTGCGGCTTCCCTCCCACGTCACTGTTTACATCACACGCTGAGCTACGTGTTTTGTTACTTACACACCCACCATTGCCCCGAAAAAGGCGCATTCTGTATGAACAAAAGTAGGTAGGCGGCATTTTGCTGCACTCCCCGATTTTGTTTTTATACTGCCAATGCTGATAAAAGACTGATTGGGCTTTCCTGCAAATTTGGACAATTCCTTTTTAAAAAGGGCTTATGTGTCAGCCCTGTGATAGTCTGGCAACCTGTCCAGGGTGTACCCTGCCTCTCACCCAATGACCGCTGTTTTAGGCTCCAGCCCCCCTGCGACCCCCAACAGGATAAGCGGTTACGGAAAATGAAAATTATTGAATTATACATTTTATTTATGAGCACCTTTCAAGTCACCCAGGCACATTTATCAATACCAGATGAGACAGTACACAATGAAAGATAACAAAACAAAAAAAGATAATAACCAAGAGCAACAACAGTAATGAAATGCATATACAGATAAAAGAATATATTCATTAAACATAATGAAGACAGTCTTTGAAACAGTTGCTTGAGTGCCTGTGTCATTGTAGATGAGGACAAAGGAGCAGTGGCATCACTATGTTTGCCTGCTGTGCGCCCACTCTGTAATCAAGGGAATAGCTAAACAAACCCACATGCATGCTGCAACTGTGTCTGGGAGACTGTTGCTAACTTTGGTTGCTGCTGCATATTTACCGAGAATATTTTGAAGCACGGTAATCAAACATGGTTTTAAAGGTAAACTATGCAGGATTGTTGGTTACTGTCTGCCAGCATGCTCGCCAGCAAAAGTGACAGCAAAAGCCAACCCCAGGCTCGCTCTCATTTGGTGCTTTGCCTGGCTATATTTGCATTTTATTCAGAACTTTGTCTCTTGGATGCCTGCTGGTTACGTTCTGGCTCCTGGTCTCGACCTATTCATAAAGCCCCAACCTCACATGAGCAATGTGTGGGCACATACCCATAAGTCTCTGCAGAAAAATACACCGCCACACACATCTAGTGGGTCATAACAGATGATAAAGATGACTTATGTTGATATAAGCCATACATTGTTTTTGTAGGAAAATCTTGCATAGTATGTCTTTGATGATAATTAGAATTTGAAAAGTTAACCATTGAGAATTTTACCACTGTTTATTGTTAAACTGGCAACCTTTTCATCCCTTGCACAAATGCGAGAGTGGTTTATTGTTAACGAGACTCAGGAGCAACCTGACAGAACAGCTTGGTATGCTGCTGTCAGTAGCTGGGATTCCACTGCACAGCTAAGCTTTATATTATGTTTCTGAGGTTACAACAAAATAACATTTCTTGGACTGATTAGCGTAATGATCCCCGCTGGGACACTGGGTCATTATACAGCAGCAGTGATAACAGTTGAAGTGGATGGCATTGAAGATATTAAACAAATGATTTCCAACACTTGGGTAAATTGGAGATAATATAAAGAATAAGTGAATAAAGACTGACAGCACTGGATCCCCAATTGTGCTCACCCTATTATCCAACCTGAGCAAATACAAAGCAGGGTTTAAAAACTGAAATCAGATATGGGCTTAACCAGAGCCAGCAGCGTCATGATATATTACTCTCCCATCAGAGGACACTGGGAATTAGCCTGCCCATCAGTCAAAGCAGTGACTTGGTTCACAGCAAGGCATTCATCTTCCATCGATCTGCCGCGGTTAAACTGATCAAAAACGCTGTAGCAGCTAACGCCACCAACATACTAATTGGTCAATCAATTTAATAGTCATATGGAAGACGGAGCAGGGGAGGAAGGCAGAGATGAGGGATGGCAATTAGCGGGTGACTCACAGACAGTGACTATGACAGGTGGAGAGAAAGAGATGGAGAGAATTTGCATGCTGTTTGAAACGCAGGGTAAAATAAATAAAAGCTGCACCTAGAGGCAACGCTCAAGGGATTATCTGATCAGTACCAACAGTATCGAGTACTTGTTATCCTTGTTAAGCGTGACAAACATGCCCAGTTCTGTCTGGACTAATGAGCAAATATCAACATATACGTGCTGTTGTATCTCTATGTTGTTCTTGTTATCTTACAATCCGGTCTTTTTTTACTCTCACTCTCTGTGTGAGTGTGTATTTGAGTGTGTGTGTGTACTTTACAGCAATTATACTCAAGACAGCGCCCTTTACTGTGATCGTGTGTACTTTGGTTTTGCTGACAGTATTTGTTCAGTGCCAGGTCTCATCAGCTTCATAGCAAAAATCACAGTGAAAAATACACTTTGAGGCATCATTGTGTATCAGCATCATTCACCGGTGCACTCTATCATCTGTAACTTATCACGCCATACTTTCAGGGGAGAGCACTCATTCAAACAGGCAAGACAATTTTATGCATTTTCATGAAAAAAAATATCATCCCACTAAACCATTTTGAGACAGCTATCATGCTTTAAAAATCGTAACTATATTTTACCACCTCACTATATCGAACCAGAGATAAAAAAAAAAAAAGGTAGAAGAAGAAGACAGGCACAACTTAAATACGTACAGGAGTAAAATGTAGGGCTTTAAATTTCAAATGGGTTTTAAAGATGGAGCTAGGGGAAAAAAGTGAGGAGGGAGGGAGGAAGACAAATGAGAAATGGAGGGAGAGTGGATGTGCGGAGACACCCACAGTGACATGGAGAGATGAAAAACCTGCTGAGAGAGACATTTAGTCATCACTAAGAGGGAAGACAGTTGGCTTGGTCCCAACCCCCTCTCAACGCAAAAGATTTACTTGTTGTTGCGCCTCCAAACCTCCTCATTATCATCTTTTCTATCACTCTGTCTTGCCGAAAGCAAGGGGCGACAACCGGAGGGAGGGAAAGGAGAGGGATGGAGAGAAAGAGGGAGACAACTCTGATTTACATGCCTCTTAGAAACTGAGATTGCATTTCATTATCATGTGCTATAGTTTATTGTGTTTGGCTGTCAAATGGAAAAAATGGAGCAGAGAAAGGATGAGCTGGCTGCTGAGCCATCAAAGCTGCTCTCTGTGTGGTGGCCTGCCAGCACTGGTGGCTGTCTGCTCTCGCAAACTTGGTAACCCAAACACATAACCACGCGCTCACACAGGCCCAAAGAGATTCCAACTCTTACACATCAAATAGCGCGCGAAGCACCAAATCAGACACAAAAAGGACGATTCACACTTGGGCACACAGGCACACACAGGTATTAATAATCAAAGGCTGAGATTACAGCTTGAATAAATAGACATTTCCAATTGAATATAGATGAGCACTTGAAGCTCTGTTGGTGTGCCTTCTGAATATGTTGTGTGTTGTGCATCAGCACCTGTGTGTATTTCTGTTTCTTTGAACAAGTGTGTATATCTGCACACAGTGAAGGCTAGATGAGAAAAAGTTAAAATGCATCCCAGTGTTTGCCCCGAGACATTGATTTCCATTTGCCTGTCAGTGCCTGTTGGCGAGGCTTTTTTCCACAGCATGGCTGAATTGATTTACTGCATTGTTGCACCTCGGGATAAAACACGTAACATGCCTCTAAATCACACAGGCAAGTGGAAAATAGAAACACAGGTGTGTATAGGACAGTGCAGCCATCTTGCATTCACCAATGTCAGTTGAAGTCACAAGAGTTCGTCAAATTGTGCCTTATCCATCGCAAAATAGCTTATAAATTCTTTTTCATATGTCATATCAGTCAGAATCAGAAATGGTTTACTGCCAAGCAGGTTTGCACACATAAGGCTTTGACGTAGTGATCTGGTGCATAGCAATAGACACAGTGCAAAAGTATAAAGACCTATTATAAAATAAAAGTATATAAATAAAAATATAAAATAAAAAATATATCTGCCATTAAAGTGTTTTTGAAGTTTGTGTACAAACCTCTTCAAATGTGAGAAAAAGGCAACAATTTAAAAAATGCCACATTAGTTCAGTGCCTTCTCTCTGTCTTTTTCTCTGGTGCCTTTTACACAGTTCCTCCACCTCTCCATCTCCCCTGCCACTACCCCTCCCTCTCATCCTTAGTTGAGCCTCCCAGGCAGAGTCTCTTTTTATGCTGCTTCGTTACAAAGCAGCCGCGAGCAAGCTCCACCAAACAGACCTCTGTAAAAAATGGTTTAAGGTTATGAGATTAGGGTCATGACTGGGGTTATACACTGCCAATCCTAGGGATGGATGCTGGATTTGTATAGAGCCTGAAAGGAAGTTCTGCCTGAGAAGCTCAAGCCAGAGCAGATCTGGAGCACACAGAGCACGGGTCTATGCTCACTGAAAACATGAGATATGTAACTTGGGATAATGAAATTGATGAGTGGTCAGATTAGGTAATGGGTTTCATATTACTGATGCATTACTGAAAGTGTGCGGTGAAAAGAATTTTACCTGAAATGCTGAGTTAGAGAAGCAGAATTATGTCAGACAGAGCAACAAGAGAAGAGATGGGAATCAAAAGGAAAGGTGTAAAAGGACATGTAGGGAGATTGGCAAAGAGACAAAAACAAGATAGAAAACGACAGGCAAGAGATTGAGATGGAGAAGACGGAGATTGCATTATGCATAGAGAACCAGGGAACACAAAGGAAAGAAATAACAGATGACGAAAGTGAGACGCACACAAGAGGGAAAGACCAGGAGTGAGAGGAGAATATGTTGGCAGAAGTTGCAGAAGCTAAATTTGCAAGATTTTTGCATTTAAGGACCCAACAGATCTGCTAAGGCATTAATTACATGGTGTCAGCAAGCAACTGCTTTTCACAGTGAAAGTGAAACTTCCTCTAGTTTACATAAGCACATTTTTTTTTCAGATAGTTAAACTACTCAGACGATATGATAATACTCTTAAGGTGCTTTCACACCTGCCCTGTCTGGTTCGGTTCAATCAAACTCAAGTCCGTTTGCTCCCTGAGTGAGGTTCGTTTGGGCTGATAGGAACACAGCAATCACACTTGGGTGCGTACCAAAACAACCGGACTGAGACCTTCTTGAAGAGGTGGTATCGGCCCGGTTACAAATGAACTCTGGTGCAGTTCGTTTGTGGTTAGAACGTGTTCTGACCTCGATCCGAACCAACTGCAGTCACATGACACATTGTTTGGGTTAAACATGAGTATGTTACAGTCCTGGAGGATTATTAATGTGCACCTCCTCCTGTACTGCCTTAATATGCACATTCAGCACATCCAATGCATCAAAACATTGTTTTCTAGTTGGAGCCGCGCCTCGTTTTCAAACTGTATGGTTTGACTAAAATGAACAATGACAGCAATATAGTCCACGATGACCAGCGCTAATATCAACCTGCATAGTTGTCCCTCCATTGTGACATTAGAAAGTGTCACATTTATCTGGCAAGTGTACTCGTCTTCAAAGTTTTGTTTACTACTTTTGTTTAATCAAAAGCAGCTTCCTTGCGCAAAGCATTTGACCTGGTCTGCTTGTAAATGCTGCTGTGAGAACACGAACCAACTCTAGGCAATTATGCAACTTTGCAACAAAATTAGTCCCTGATTCAGACCAAAGCAAGACAACTCTAGGTGTGAAAGCACCTTCAAGGTTTATTTTGACTCAGTCAAGAAATAAAATCACTGAAATAACCTCAGGTGGCTTTACTCGCAGCATGTGCTTGTGCTTTTGCATAATATGATTTAAAAAGTCCAAGAAGAAATGCAGGAGGCGTCCATCATGTTTGATTGGACCACTGATGTGATCGGCTGCGAGGAGGCATAATTTGTTTTTTAAAAAGAAGAGAACTGACTCATTAGTATTTTTTTGCATATCCCTCTGTTGGTACAAACACACATATTTCTTCACAGAGGTCGGAGTGTATGGTCAGCCGCAGTGCAATTCCCCCGAGCAAGTGTTTCTTGAAATAGCAATCATTTCAAATGCCCTCTTAAAGAATGACCTAGACCCTGGGAACTGCACACCATTGTAGCTGGTGTTCTTACAAGACTGAAAGCCCTGAGGACCACAGTGCAGTTCAAAGAAGTCTGTGAGAAAGCTTCCATTCAGGCTGAAGCAGCAGATATTAACATTCCTGATGTTATTCCAGGCCAGGCGAGGTGCAGAAAAATACCTGCAAAGTTAAAAGCACTGTTCCACATCGGTGACTGAAGACTATCAGCCAGAGTCTGGAGGAGCATTACCAAGGCAGCTTGTACTTCATCATTTTTGATGCTCATATTCAGGAGCTCCAGAGGTGTTTTGAAGGGAGTGGGAACTTAGGTAAAATCAAAACAGACAATTCACACCCCGACAGATCCATCAAAGTAGGATGCTGGAGAAGAGCAAGCTCTTAGGGTGCTCATGGTTTTCTGTAAGTTTTATAGAATTTTAGGATGAGAAGCAGATGCTGACTGAACTGAAGGTGTTTCACTCTGCATACAAAAGCTCCCAGGAGAGCACAGGTAGACAGTATTCAGAAAGCATGAGTCTGGTTGTTTTTCCATCACTATTCAAATTGGTGAAAATATATAGTCCTCCGGTGTCAGCGTGCTCTATGGAAGGTTTAACCAGAATTGAGCAGGTTGTGTCACTGTGGGTGGACAATGACAATGACAGTCTATGGTACAGTACATAAAACTGAGTCTTTACAAAATATCCACAGTGAAATGGGTAATTAAGCTCCATCTCAAGCTCTTTCTATCACCTTTTCTTTCTCTCGCTCATTTTTTCAACCAAGGCAGCATTTTGTGTTGTGTTGTCAGAGCGAGACAGGTCAGGCCTAAAGCAGGACAAAATAGTGTACCTGCAAAGAAACAGCAGCTTGTCACGTTGGATCACATGTTCTTATCTCACCTTTTAAAGGACAGTTCATCCCAAAATCAAACATACCAATTATTCCTCTTGTCTGCAGTGCTATTTACTAGTCTAGTTGTTTTGGTGTGAGTTGCAGTGTGTTGGATACATCAGACATCGAGATGTCTGCCTTCTCTCCGATGTAATGGACCAAGATGGCACCCGGCTCGAAAAAAAGAATACATTTGACAAACTCAACAGCAATGTCTCTTTCCAGAAATCATGACCCGCTTACTCAGATAATCCACAGACCTTGTTGTGAGCAGTTTCAAGTAGGAACTATTTTCTCCTCCTCTTTGCGAGTGGGCGTTGGCCTGGGCCGCTGCACTGAACACACTGCATAAGGCCACACCGCCCGCGGAAGTGCTGTGAAGCGTAGCGCACCGAAATTCTCGCGCGAGCTGGAGCACTTCTATTCACATCAGACGCCCATTTCTCCACGCTGGTCGGCAAGCGGTTCTGCTCCCAGCTGTTGTCTCCGTCACTCGGCTTGACACATTCGCTCACGCAGAAAATAGACCAGACGCCGAAATGATCGCTGCAGGGCACAAGCCGGCCATGGAGCTGTGCGGCGCAGCCGGTGTGGATGACGCAATTGGTTAACATGGGCGCCGAAAGGAAACTGGCTTTGCTTCTCGGTGCTTCGAGGCTATTCGCAGCGCTTCCGCGGGCGGTGTGGCCTGACGGGTCAGAGAGGGGGGGCGAGCAAGAGGTCCGCGGACATTTATAACGTAATGTTATAGATAATTGTTTTATGTGTTTTAATGTGTAGGTATGTAAATGTTTTCAAAGACGTTTATGTTGAAATAAAAATACCTACAAGTAGTTATGTTTCCTTGTAGTAATACATATACAAGTATGTTTACTTGTATTAGTTTGCCCTCTTGTGGACATAATGCGAAAAAAAAAAATTTAATGGTTTGAACTTATGAGTTATTTTTAGAAGGAATATTCAAACGTCATTTTTGAGCAATTTTGACAGCCCTAGCATCTACTGCTAGCTCACCAAGCCCCATCATAAGCATGAGCCTCTCGTCCATGAGTAGATGCACACTTCCTTCTGCATGGTGATTTGGTTGGCTGGTGTACTTCTGTAGAAAGAAAATAGTTCCTACATGAAACTGCTCACAACAAGGTTTGTGGATTATCTTGAGTTGCGGAGTTATGATTTCTGGAAAGAGACATTGCTGTGAAGTTTTTCCAATTACATTTTTTGGCGCTTTGAGCACCACAAGCCAAGAACCATCTAGTTCCATTATATGTGAGAGAAGGCAGACTGATATCTTCAGCACTTTGCAACTCACACTAGCACTATCTAGACTGATAAATAGCACTGCAGGTAAGAGGAAAATCGGGTATTTTTCATTTGGAGGTGAACTGTCGCTTTAAATGTAAAATGCCTTACAGTTATCCCTGCCTAGCCTGTAAAGTATTAGTGTACATTACTGTTAATTTTCTCCTCGATGTGCAGTAATGTTATGCGTGGAGCCTCTGTAAATGTGTTCTTCCATTTTCCTTCATATTCCCACAGGGTTAGGGTAGGCGTAGTCCCTGAAGCTTGCTGCTGTGGTTATCTTTTCATTATGCCTGGCTCCTGACACAGTAAATACAAGAAAAAACATGCAGTGTATCACACAACAGGATACCCTTTCAACCCACTCCACCTGCTCTCTATTTCACGTTCTCTCCCCCCTGAACATGTTGCACCTCGAAATACCAGCTGGGTTTATGTCTTAGATCAATAGAAAGAAAGAAGCAGGTGGCTTTGGGGTCATTTCACCAGGGAATGGAGTTCTCCTCAGGTTTAATGGTACATCCAGCCCCCGGAAGGCAGATGGATTAATTCCCGCACACACAACAATACTGCTATAAAACACAACCCATTGTTTTCTCTATCTGAAAGGACAAAAGATGATGAGTTTCTGGTTTGATGGATTAAACAGATTTAGCAGGGTTTCCGCTCAAATACAAAGCTGGCAGCATCAAAAACACCATCATCTGAGGCCACAGACCTGGGGGCCTCACCGTTTCATGTTCTTTCTCTGACAAAAGGACATTTTTTGCTTCAGTTTTTACACTTGACATTATGTTAAATATATTCCACTTGCATGGCACTGAGATACTACTCTTAGTGTCATCCACTCTCTCTGAGTGTCTCACTTAAACACCCCCCAAGTCCCATTGGATTTCATCTACCTGTCCTGGCCCCTCCTCCGTCTCCTCCTCTGTCTCGTCTCTCCATTTCTCTGAGTCATTGAGGACATTCAGTGACTCATGCATTTCTCCCTCTGTCTCTCTCATCCCCCCTCTCCTCTCTGCATGTTTGTGTGATGGAGTGACTGTTGTGATGAGGGTCCACTCAGCAGGCGTATAGGCTTGGCTCAGTTAATAATGAAACTAACGAGCATCAGCCCAAATGAGCTTTTAATGGGCTCTGTCTACCTGCAGCTACAAGAGAGGGATGGGGCTAAGGAGGAGGTTAAGAGGAGAGGGGGTGAGAGATGCAAGAGGAAGACAAGAAAAGGATAGGTCAAGGTAGACCAAAAGGATCAGTTCACAGTTTTCTTAATAGTATGTATGTCTGTAATTGCATACTGTAGTACAGTATTTGTATTGACAGTTAAATATTTACATCAGACCCTAAAGTAATAAATTGACCTGTGAGCTGAATCCATGCTCCAAAGTCACCTTGGTGAAATTGTGTAATTGGGACCCATTAAACAGTCAAGCTGCTCGTGCTGTCTGCCAGCCTGCGTTAGCATTACATGCTTTGTTATGGAGTTAGATCTGCTAAGGTTAAATGTATTTGTAGGCAGCCCTACATAAATAACTTGTGAATTTGTGAGGAGATAAATGTAATGTTTACTGCTTCTGGATCAACGTCTACTCTAATCAATTTACTGTAGCCTTGGAGTGTGGCTGTCTTTGGTAATTTGGCCACAGCTCTGCTGACTTGTAAACAATATCAGATGAGAATTCTAGTAGGTTTACCTTGTTGAAAATCAATAATTTGAATTATCTGTCAGAGTATGCCTAGTCAAAATGTAAGTCTCATTAAACTTCAAACGGCTGTGTAATCGTCCACAAAACATTGTGTAGTTTTGTGTCTCTATAATGTGAAAAGTTGAGAAAGGCAGCTCAAAGGAAACATCAACCATTTTACTAAGGAGGCTTTCACATCACGGACCTGGGCCTGGATCCAAGTGCCCTTGACCATAAAGTCCGGTTCATTTCATTCATGTAAACACTGTGTACCGTAGTCCTCCTGAAAAGATGGTCTCAAGTACAGTTCATGTGTACTCGGGTATGGTTCACATCAAATATGAAAACCAATTGTACAAAATATGGAGGTGGACTGCTAGTGCAGGTGCAGTAGCACTTGGCGAGTATTGTTGCAAAGCCATTTCTCAATGCGACTGGTCTCCTACAAAATCTGCATATGTGTGCAGCACCTGCCAATCTCATCCTCTGGCTGCAAGGCCACAGGTGATAAAGTAGGGTGGCAGGCAAGAGGGTAGTTCTTGACACTTTCCCTAAAATATAAACAATAGTAGGCTTAATGCAAAGGTCCATCCCTTTGTACAGGCTGGGGATCTCGCAATTGGTGTTCTTTTCTACACACTAGCAGCAGCATAAAGAAATATTGTGCACAGAGCAATATCACTAACATGAAAGCTGAGTGGTGGAGAATGGGAAGGCAGGGCAGTCATACTCAGGCATGGTATGAATCAATTGTACCTAATATGAAAAAGTCCTAAGCAGATAGCTTTGTTAGTTTTAAATGAAACTTCCACAAACTTTTATCCAAAGTTAAATTATTTCTGTTTGCAGCTGAGAGCAAAATATGATGCATTAAGGATATTGTTGAAATGAAAATTCAGTCATTGATTACTGTCACAGTTTACAGTATACTTTGGAAAAAAGCAGGCTTGGCACTCTGAGGGCTTAGTCATTTTATTGAACTGCTGAGTCACATTTGACTTTTTTATTCCTACATTTTAGATTTATACATATATATATATACTTTATTGTCCAAGCAGCGGTTGAGGTTGCATCAGTTATATTTGCTTTTTGAATTAGGATCTCCCACTGTAAGTTCGCCATAAAACATCAGTGTTGGTCACCATGTGCCAGAGTGTGTGAGCAGAGTAGAGTGGTGAGAATTTCCGCTCTCTCGCTCAAAGTCACTCAATCAGAAATGCTCCATACTCAACTCAGATTTCGACACTCAAAACTTTCAGAAACATATTTCAGCTTACTGTTTAACTGTAATATGAGATTGTTTGTTACCACCCGCTACCATATTGTTTCCTGTGTCAAAATGGCCAAGCTCGCATTACATCACCCTCCAGCTGCAGTGTTAATTGGTCCAGTGTGGCACAGTGCATTCTAGTAATTGGAGATTTTCCACCTCTTGAGCAAAAGCAAATGACACAGCCCTTTTCTCTGTGTTCTCTGGTCAATTTCAAAAGTCTTTCTACAGCATAGACTGCCAAGTTTTATGAAAAGGCCATCTTTCCAACTGTGACAAACTTCTTTAACATCATTATGGGATAGGCAATAACTTTTGAGGAGATTAAGATATTCAAAAAAGCTCCAGTTTATGTTCTCTGCTTTAGGAAAGGTGCTAGAGTGTCATACTCATCCTTTAACTTCTGTTTTAACCTCACTTTTCATTACAGTACTTTTGCTACTTTAGTCCCTCAGTGATTTCCTGTAATTCCTAAAATGAGTTTGGCCAATCCCCAGAGAAGACTGTAACCGTATAACATCCATTAAGGATTTATAGAGCGGTCAAGCACCAGGTGTAAGTAGTATAAAAATAATAGATGCCTCCATGTACAGTAGGTTTAATAACAGAAACCTTACCATTAATGAAATTGTTTTCACACTTAGCTGCTCTTGACTTTGACATCATTTTTATTGATGTAATTACTGGTAATGCATTGCACGTGTGACCAAATTAACACGTGGATTAACTGGAGATTAGGATCAATCAGAGAGATGGAAGAGAGAAAACATTAGGCGATAGTGATTTGATTGATGAGTCATCTGTGTGGCTGACAGAGCAGCAGACATGCATGGAACTGTAAATAGGCATTTGATTGATACCACTCCATTGTGCAGTCTGGGGTTAGGGTTGAATTTCTTCAGGGTGCAGTGGCATCATTACTCATAGCTGTGCGAGTGCAGCTGTCTTCACAGGTGCTGCACCAATTGATGTAAGGGTCCAGGCTTTAGGTTTTGAAGTGTTTTTTTTTTTCTTCTTCTTTTTTTTCAGAGAGAAATCACATTAAAGTACATCTTGATGTTGTGACTGCTGTTGTGTGTGTTTAAGCATATTCAAACATTCTCAACTTTTAAGGCCATGCCTAATAGAAGTGAATAAAACATCACTCTTGCATACGCAGTCTCACACTACTCAGTTTTTCTTACAGACTTTAACCCCCTGTGATTTTGTTTCTTCACAGAGTGCCGTGATGTGTTGTTACCAATGATGCTGCGGGAGCTGAGCGGGGCACTGGCCAGTATGGCTGATGGCCCTCATGATGAGAGGAGAAATAGTCTGGAGCTGCTCAACAACATTCTGGAGGTCCTCAGCAGAGGCAATGTGGTGAGACACAAAGCAATTTTATAATAAAGAACACACAATGCCAATGATTACACTTGATAAACTGTATTCTGGGTACATTAGGTAATTAGACAGCTTCCAGTATACACTGAGAACATAATGGGATCTGATTGCTAAGTCTACATTTAGATGTGGATGGGATAAATTAGGTGTAGTGTAACATATACTATTTTTTTGACAAGCTGGTTGCTTCCTTCATTTCTCCATCACACTTTAAATAAAACCACGCCCCCTTTCGCATGATGAAAGCAGGCTGTCAAACATGATTGGCTGCCAGTCTACTGTTGCAAGCCGTACCAAAGATGGTCTATAGCAACTCTCTAAACTTTCCCTGTTCATGCTTGCTGTGGCACACCGCAAGTTGGGTGTTGACTCAAAGAGGCGTCTTATAGAAGAGCGCCCTGTGAAATGACTCATCAGTGGCTTTGAACACCACCCTTGTCAAAAAACACTGAGGAACCCTAACCCCTCTCATCCCTCTCTTAAAAGAAGAACTTTGGGTTTTGTTGCCCTGCCATTCCCTTATGTATCTTCATGTCTTGTTCACATTTGTGTGCCTCCCCTTTTCTAATAGTCGCTGGCTGTATTCAAGTTGCTGTAGCTGTTAAAAGGAAGCTGCCGATTTTCAACCAGCTCTGTCATCACAGTGTGGGCAGTGTGTGCAGATGAATGTATCATATTTCGATACTTCTGAAGCAAACATAGCTTTCATATTTTAAGATTGAGCTTCAATGACTCGATCGCCCTTCGACTTATCCACTGGATCAGCAGACTTTGTGGTCTCTGACTGCGGGGTAGTGAGGCGAAGGGTCCACTGGGTACGTCCGTGGTGCACTAGCTGGCTAGCAGTAATCTCTTTCAATCACACTGGCTAGCAGTAGTCTGGCAGTTTATTATCCGGCCTCAAACACACCTTTGTCATGCAGAAGTGGGCATGGTTTCATTAGAAGTGGGTTGGAAAAACAATAGATGCAGTTGACACAGCCACTGTGATGTCACCCATTGGTTTGTGAACACACGTGTTAAAGTCTCTGAAGTTTGGCATTCTGGCCGTTGCTATATTGGATTTTTGGAGCTGCAAGTGACCCAAGGCGACAGTATTTGGAAGAGAGGGTGGAACTGTGGAGGAGTGAGGGGTGGATCAGTTGTCATGAAGGGGGAAATTAGCTACAGAGACCAAACCCTTTTTTGTACCAGGCTGTAAACATGTTTATTTCTGCTGTCAAGTTGGGCATTTTGACATGGGTGTCTTGACTCGCTTTTGGAGCCAGCCTCAAACGGTCATTCCAGGAACTCCAGTTTTTGGCACTTCCGTAGTGGCTTCATTTGTCAGTCTCAGAGGTAGCTGCTGCTAATCACAGTTTCTATTTTTTCTATTTATTACAAGTTCTTATTACTTTGTCTGCTTTCTTTGTCACTGCATTTCTTGTATTTGTTTACAACTTATTTGTTCTGTGTAGTTTTACCCAGCATGCAACCAGCAGTCCCAATCATCTGTACCTCACCACTGCAGCTGTTTGGTTGTACAGTTGCAGCCTCCTCACATATAATCAAAATCCAATGGGAAACAAATCAGAGCCCTTAAGTGGTCATTTGAGGCACAACTCAAGTTCCAGGAGTGAGCAGCAACAACATTAGTTACGACTTTTTCTAGATACAGTCTGCATATATAAAAAACAACAACAACAGGTCTGGTTAAATTAAAAATGGCCAAATATATGGATAATAAACAGTGTGCTTACAGTTGCTGCAGACCAATCAGCACAAACATGAGTGACTGAACTGTCGAACATCATTTGCGCTGATACTACACCATAGTACCCTCTTGCACAGCATTATTATTGGAAAAATGTTAGACTAACAATGTTCCAGCCCATGAATTAAAAAACATTTCCCCTTTACCCAGTATCACTGAATGAATTTGAACTACCCCTGAGCTCTGCACCACCTCAGTGGGACTTGTTTCCTAAAGAGTAAAGAAAATAGCCTTAGGCTGTTTTGTCTTCAGTCCTGCAGTCGTGCAATGATGCAGGCCTTGACCAATTAGAATCTAATTGATTTTGTTCACGCATGTTGCCGCGTGTTAGCCTGTCGAAACAAACTCCCGTTAGCCCCTGAACTAAAGACGTTTATTACTCACACACACACACAACAGATACATCACCGATGTCCAGCTGAGGGCTTTTTAATTGCTCCTGCAAGTTGTTGACAGCCTGCTGAGTTGTTGAAGTGAAGGTATGGCTTTTTGATTTTCCAGCTCTATTTGTTTGGATATCACTAATGAAGCATGAGCCCAGAGAGGAGAGACAGTGAGAGGAGAGCCGGAGACGAGTAATGAATGGAGTGGAGTGAATGTGATGAGATGAATTTGCGTCGGTTGAGGTGTTAAAAGGACATGACAGGTACAAATACAATCAGTCTGCAATACCATTGACGCACAGTCTCATACAGGTTTTATATCAAGCTGCATGAGAGCAAAAGAGTCAGACTCAAGATTAAAGTACTCTCTGCGCAAACACACACACTGCATTGCTACGTAGTGTCTAAACATAAAGACACTGTCAAAGCGAGCACTGGCTCTGATTAATTCTGAACGTTTTTACTCAAGTACACACAGAAATGCAGTCAAAGAAATAACACACACTTATCTACATCATCTTGTGTATGCCTGCTGCTGGTATATATATATTCGTATACATAGTATAGTGTAATAAGAACCTTGACCGCAGCATCTCCACATGGCTCCTGTTCTTTATTCTGCACATCTTTTTGTAAAACCCAGACACTGTTGTTCGCCAGTGAAAAACCCCTCTCTCCCTCTTTCACACACTCACACAGATGTGTTTTGTTTTTTGTTTTTCAAATCATCAGGGGAAAAATGAACAAGAGCAGAAAAGGCCAGAGAAATGAAAACCGCTCATGGCCACGCAGGGAGGATGAGAAACAGTGAATGGAGGAGCGGGACAAGAGAGTTAACAGCCAAACAGACGGAGGTGAAAGTGTTTATTTCATAGACAATAAGGTGGAGGGATTTTACAAGAAAGCAATGCAGGGAGCTGAAAGATGACTGTCTGAAATTGCAACGGGGGAGTGGAAAACAGATGGAAGGAAAACAACAGAGGCAGAGGAGGGAAGAGGTGATGGCAGACGGTCTCACCTCCTCGCCCCCCACCTCTTGTTTTCTGCATCCTTTCGCCTTTTTTTTTCACCCATCTCTTCATCTCTCTCCTCCACGCTATGGGTGGTACCTGATTATGTTGTCACACCACAGATGTCTCTAAACTGGAGAGATAAATGCAGAAAGAGAAACAGAGATGGAAGGGAGGACAGATGCTCATGTCTGAGGGAGTTTGTGTTGAATTTATAAGTAACTTTAGTGTGTGTGATGAAGGGAGGATGCTAATAGAGAGAGACACAAAGACATGGCTCACCAAAGCCCTCCTGTTTCTTTTTTCCCCCTACCCCCAAAACAATGTTTTCTGTTTTTCTTTTTCATATCATGTTGCCAGTGGAGATGATAAACTGGTCTGGCTACAGTTCGGAATAAATAAACAGAGTATCGACCTTCCACGTGTTTGTGTTCTGCAGGAGAGAGAAAGAGCATTGTGCCCCATCTACCGTCTTCCTGCTCTGAGACGACTGTCTGAGAAACTCTTTCCAGGAGACTAAAATACCTACAGTGAGCCAAAAAGATTTAGGCTTATTTAGGACCAACAGCTGCGCCTCAACCTAACTGTGTGTGTGTGTGTGTGTGTGTGTGTGTGTGTGGAGGTAGTCTGAGACAGAAATTGTATGCAAGATGACATACATGTTCATCTTCACTGTGCCCTGAGGCTCTGAGTCAGTGCATTTAATGTGGTTTAAGCTTGCCTACCTGATTCCCATCCAGCCCTTCACACCATCTTCCATCAGGTCAGCACACACGGTCACATACACACACAGAGTCACAGAGGGAAAGAAGTGCTGCATTTGAAACTTTGAACTTCTGTTCTTTGCGGACCTTCACTCTTTGCTTCATGTTTTGTTGATCAACTCACACAAGGGCATGCACACATGAAGTGGGCACAAAAATGTGGGTCACATTATGCTAACAAGGTTGCACACACACACACACACACACACACACACACACACACACACACAGATGCACCTTGCAGCATTATTGCTAAGGTGTGCTTGGATGCAGCAGATGCTTCACTAGTGAGTCTCTACCCCGAGGCAAGGCTGAGTCAGCTTCCATTGACCAAGTCACTGTAGCATAGTGTGTGTGTGTGTGTGTGTTGTCCTGTGTACATGGAGCCATGCCTTTGTAAAGGTGCATATTTTACATATGCATGCTTTTTTGAGACGGGGATTTGAGTCATTTTTGTGTCATCTGTCAGACTTCATTTTAATAACTTGCAGTCTCTATGGGTCATCAAACACTATTTTCTTGCCTTATTATCTGACACAATGTCGTGAATATTTTTGCCATCAAAATACATTTTTCATTATTTATTCAAAAATATTAAATTTGTCATCTTATCAAAGACTTTTCTCTGCATGTTTAATTTAAAATTGTGACAGATCAACTTGAGTAAAAAGGTTCAAGTGAAGCAGGGCAGTAAATCTAAATAATGTTGATATTGTGATAATAAATTTAATAACATCTGTCATGTGTTTTTGTGAAATATAAACACCATTATAGTCAAGTGATAGCAATTTTTAAGCTTACAGTTTAGGGTAGGGTAGTAGCTCAACAAAATGAAGAGCATATTATTCTTATGGGGTTGTCATATTCAGATTAAAACACATTTTGTTTCCTAAAAAGCACTACTGGAATCAATGTTAATATTTTCATATACCACTATTGAGGTATTTAAAATATCAGTAGTAAGTCCATATCGCAACTGCTAACTCCCATCTAGTTCTCAGAAAATGCTGTATGCTATAAAATAACATACCATGATAGAAGATGTATCTGTGTTGCCTACTCTTAAAGGGGAGCACCCAACCCCCAAGAATCAAGAATATTCCCAGCGATTAACTGATTATTGATTAACTGTTGATATCCCTAGTCTTAGACTGTAGGAATAGCATGTATGAGTTTTGAAAATGGACGTAGTTCCTCTTTAAGTTCTAGAAACTGTTGTCGATCTGAAAAAGAAGTGGTCGTCGAAGCCCGTTGTTTATACTGTGTGACTGGCCATTGTAAAAACTGCAAATATTATCCACAGTGTGTGTTTTTCTTTTGCTCTCAGTGGGTGAAACAACCAACACTGCATCAAAATGCACCACCTCCTGTGTGAAGGCTCCAGACAGCGGGTCCAATCGTACTTTATGTGCCAGTCCTGATGTCTAACAACACTTTCCTTGCAGTTGACAAATAATTATGATGTTTTAACTAAGCAACAGTAACTTGCCTTGGGACTGGTCTGAGCACAGATTGGTAGATACATCTAATCCCTCTTGTTTGCCTCTGGGCAGATGGAGGAAAAGAAAGATGACAGAAAAGTGGCTTCAAAGAGAGGGGAAAGACAGGAATAGGAAAGCAGGTCTGCACAAAAAAAAAAACACATCCACGTGCCTTTGAGGTTCAAATGTCCACACTGAGGATGATTAACTGAATGTTCTGGTGAGGCTCACTTTCTGAAAAGTGAGCAGACTTTAAATTTCAGATTCGGTAAAACTTGATTCTCTTTCTTGTTTCATTTGATCTGCCAGTCATCCATTCAGAGCCCGAGTGAAGTTTAAGACTGGGTGCGCAAACTTGGTTGTTTTCTTAGTGAGGAGAGTTCATGAGAGGGGAAAACGGCAGCACAAACAAAGCCTGACTAGTCCCCCAAGTTTTTTAAAGGAAAAAAAAAACTTTTGAGATCTTTCTTAGAGCAGCGCCAACGTCACGCTTTAGTGGACGCTGCTTCAATCGGACTTAATCCTGTTCTGCATTTCTGTGTGTGTTTGTGTGTGTTTGTGTGTGTTCACACCTGAGGGAATCTGTTTCTTTGACTTGCTTTGCTCTCCATCCTTCTCTAACATTCTCTTTCTTTCACTCTTCTCTCTGTCTGTTTTTCAAGGGGGAGACATTTCAACATATCCAGGACATTGTGGTGTCTCTGCTGAGGATCATCAACCGGACAGTCATCACGATGGGACGAGAGCATGCCCTTATTGTAAGTACACACAATTTTGCAGTACTAGAGGACTAGAGAGGCACTGATTGTAAAATTCTGAGTTGATACTTGTGTTTAAAATAATAGCTTGATTGATGGCGGATAGCCATTTTCAATACCGATGGTTTTTCTTCTTTTTGTCATCGTCGCTCATTTTGTTTTCATTGTTATTTATTTCCCATTTTTTGCCACAGAAGAAATCTACCCTATAAAACAAAAATAACTGAACTGTATAAATGTTATTCAACCCTTCACTACACTACCTTTAAATAAGCACAAATCAATCATACAAATTTATAAAATCGGCCTTTAATATAACTTTTTCACATGAAAAACATCTTTAAAAAACTGCTCCAAAAGCCTTATTACATTATATAATGTGTCATAAGTCCCTCTATCTATTTTATA